>NC_060210.1:201050000-201360000 GCF_021130785.1 Homalodisca vitripennis
TGTACTCTCGTTCGTACACTCCTGGCGTCGATGTGAAGGCTTACTGTAACATTCAAGGTGTCACAATCATCATAATTTCGAGATATGTCGAAGCTTCTATTTCGTGGTGAAAATAGAAAACCTTGGGAGTATACTACAATAGTAATTGTACTCTTTAACATTAATAATAAGATTTGATATTTTAGACTTTTTTATTCAGAGGCCTACAAATAAATTACTCACTTCACAATTCTATAGAATAGTACTTTACCTAGCTTTCTATTCACAATGGCTATGCACCTTTAGAAATCGATTTAATTTGTACACCAGTAGTTAAGAGTTTAGTTTATTTGGACATTTTGGGGAAATTAGGAAATTTATCTGTTGATTCCTTATTACAGTTATTCTTTACAATTGTTTACAACTAAAATACGATAACAAAACTCCGCACAAGAACAAAAAGTTTTCATTTTGGTACTTAGGCCCTACTGTATAGTACTAGTATTAGTACAACAGATTTTTTTGTAGCATTCCCGTTATTTTTTGCATATAAGTACTGTAAAAGTACATGTGTTCTTGACAAAGGAATGAATTTGAAGGTTATGTGATTTTTCTGAAATTTTGGAATTTTATCGTTCAGCGATATTAAAATCCGAACGAACAATATCTTTACAAATTACTACATGCCACTTTAATGCGCATGCGTAATACATGCCATTTCTGTTAATTTACAAGCCTCTGTGCGCTCTCTTTGAGCAACATAATTTAATTCTACAGGAGTACATTAGGGTGCACAATGTGATAGTTATGCACTGTACTTTATCAAGGACTTAAGAAAGAAATAAATAAGGACATCATTTATATGCTATAGTTGCTTGAACCAAATTTTAGCGTTCAATTTTTCTTATCTTAGTCAAAGTAACATTTGTTTTAGATTAACTCATTCATTTCCTTAGAAATATATACGTTAACGGGCGCTTTGTTAGCCTATGCCATACCACTCACACTTTCTATAGGTCTGTATACAATCTTATGTTTGATTGCTCTCTTAGGCATTTGTGATCAGACTCTCTAGAATTGTATTCTGTTACATGATAGGCATATTCTGGAGGGTTTTCTTTCGTTACCATCAGGGCGGGCCTATAAATTCGTACTGTATAATACATGAACGTTTCGGTTGTGATACACAAACTATTGAGAAAACTACAAACTAATATTTGTGGCTTTACAAAGAATATAGACGAACAGTACAATATCACTATTCTAGAGATCTGGTTCCAAAAGCTACAAACTCGTTCTGTATAATATATTAATTTACCGGTCGTGATACACAAACGATTGAGAAATCTATAAACTAATATTTGGTGGCTTTACAAACGTTATAGACAAACAGTACAATATCACTATTCTAGAGATCTGGTTGCAAAAGCTACAAACTCGTTCTGTATAATATATTAATTTACCGGTCGTGATACACAAACGATTGAGAAATCTATAAACTAATATTTGGTGGCTTTACAAAGAATATAGACGAACAGTACAATATCACTATTCTAGAGATCTGGTTCCAAAAGCTACAAACTCGTTCTGTATAATATATTAATTTACCGGTCGTGATACACAAACGATTGAGAAATCTATAAACTAATATTTGGTGGCTTTACAAAGAATATAGACGAACAGTACAATATCACTATTCTAGAGATCTGGTTCCAAAAGCTACAAACTCGTTCTGTATAATATATTAATTTACCAGTCGTGATACACAAACGATTGAGAAATCTATAAACTAATATTTGGTGGCTTTACAAACGTTATAGACGAACAGTACAATATCACTATTCTAGAGATCTGGTTCCAAAAGCTACAAACTCGTTCTGTATAATATATTAATTTACCGGTCGTGATACACAAACGATTGAGAAATCTATAAACTAATATTTGGTGGCTTTACAAAGAATATAGACGAACAGTACAATATCACTATTCTAGAGATCTGGTTCCAAAAGCTACAAACTCGTTCTGTATAATATATTAATTTACCGGTCGTGATACACAAACGATTGAGAAATCTATAAACTAATATTTGGCGGCTTTACAAAGAATATAGACGAACAGTACAATATCACTATTCTAGAGATCTGGTTCCAAAAGCTACAAACTCGTTCTGTATAATATATTAATTTACCGGTCGTGATACACAAACGATTGAGAAATCTACAAACTAATATTTGGCGGCTTTACAAAGAATATAGACGAACAGTACAATATCACTATTCTAGAGATCTGGTTCCAAAAGCTACAAACTCGTTCTGTATAATATATTAATTTACCAGTCGTGATACACAAACGATTGAGAAATCTACAAACTAATATTTGGGGCTTTACAAAGAATATAGAGGAACAGTACAATATCACTATTCTAGAGATCTGGTTCCAAAAGCTACAAACTCGTTCTGTATAATATATTAATTTACCAGTCGTGATACACAAACGATTGAGAAATCTACAAACTAATATTTGGGGCTTTACAAAGAATATAGAGGAACAGTACAATATCACTATTCTAGAGATCTGGTTCCAAAAGCTACAAACTCGTTCTGTATAATATATTAATTTACCAGTCGTGATACACAAACGATTGAGAAATCTACAAACTAATATTTGGTGGCTTTACAAAGAATATAGACAAACAGTACAATATCACTATTCTAGAGATCTGGTTCCAAAAGCTACAAACTCGTTCTGTATAATATATTAATTTACCAGTCGTGATACACAAACGATTGAGAAATCTACAAACTAATATTTGGTGGCTTTACAAAGAATATAGACGAACAGTACAATATCACTATTCTAGAGATCTGGTTCCAAAAGCTACAAACTCGTTCTGTATAATATATTAATTTACCAGTCGTGATACACAAACGATTGAGAAATCTACAAACTAATATTTGGGGCTTTACAAAGAATATAGACGAACAGTACAATATCACTATTCTAGAGATCTGGTTCCAAAAGCTACAAACTCGTTCTGTATAATATATTAATTTACCGGTCGTGATACACAAACGATTGAGAAATCTACAAACTAATATTTGGTGGCTTTACAAACGTTATAGACGAACAGTACAATATCACTATTCTAGAGATCTGGTTCCAAAAGCTACAAACTCGTTCTGTATAATATATTAATTTACCGGTCGTGATACACAAACGATTGAGAAATCTACAAACTAATATTTGGTGGCTTTACAAACGTTATAGACGAACAGTAGAATATCACTATTCTAGAGATCTGGTTCCAAAAGCTACAAACTCGTTCTGTATAATATATTAATTTACCGGTCGTGATACACAAACGATTGAGAAATCTACAAACTAATATTTGGTGGCTTTACAAACGTTATAGACGAACAGTACAATATCACTATTCTAGAGATCTGGTTCCAAAAGCTACAAACTCGTTCTGTATAATATATTAATTTACCGGTCGTGATACACAAACGATTGAGAAATCTACAAACTAATATTTGGGGCTTTACAAAGAATATAGACGAACAGTACAATATCACTATTCTAGAGATCTGGTTCCAAAAGCTACAAACTCGTTCTGTATAATATATTAATTTACCGGTCGTGATACACAAACGATTGAGAAATCTACAAACTAATATTTGGGGCTTTACAAAGAATATAGACGAACAGTACAATATCACTATTCTAGAGATCTGGTTCCAAAAGCTACAAACTCGTTCTGTATAATATATTAATTTACCGGTCGTGATACACAAACGATTGAGAAATCTATAAACTAATATTTGGTGGCTTTACAAAGAATATAGACGAACAGTACAATATCACTATTCTAGAGATCTGGTTCCAAAAGCTACAAACTCGTTCTGTATAATATATTAATTTACCTGGTCGTGATACACAAACGATTGAGAAATCTACAAACTAATATTTGGCGGCTTTACAAAGAATATAGACGAACAGTACAATATCACTATTCTAGAGATCTGGTTCCAAAAGCTACAAACTCGTTCTGTATAATATATTAATTTACTGGTCGTGATACACAAACGATTGAGAAATCTACAAACCTAATATTTGGGGCTTTACAAAGAATATAGAGGAACAGTACAATATCACTATTCTAGAGATCTGGTTCCAAAAGCTACAAACTCGTTCTGTATAATATATTAATTTACCAGTCGTGATACACAAACGATTGAGAAATCTACAAACTAATATTTGGGGCTTTACAAAGAAAATAGAGGAACAGTACAATATCACTATTCTAGAGATCTGGTTTCAAAAGCAAAAGCTACAAACTCGTTCTGTATAATATATTAATTTACCAGTCGTGATACACAAACGATTGAGAAATCTACAAACTAATATTTGGTGGCTTTACAAACGTTATAGACGAACAGTACAATATCACTATTCTAGAGATCTGGTTCCAAAAGCTACAAACTCGTTCTGTATAATATATTAATTTACCGGTCGTGATACACAAACGATTGAGAAATCTACAAACTAATATTTGGTGGCTTTACAAAGAATATAGACGAACAGTACAATATCACTATTCTAGAGATCTGGTTCCAAAAGCTACAAACTCGTTCTGTATAATATATTAATTTACCGGTCGTGATACACAAACGATTGAGAAATCTATAAACTAATATTTGGCGGCTTTACAAAGAATATAGACGAACAGTACAATATCACTATTCTAGAGATCTGGTTCCAAAAGCTACAAACTCGTTCTGTATAATATATTAATTTACCGGTCGTGATACACAAACGATTGAGAAATCTACAAACTAATATTTGGGGCTTTACAAAGAATATAGAGGAACAGTACAATATCACTATTCTAGAGATCTGGTTCCAAAAGCTACAAACTCGTTCTGTATAATATATTAATTTACCAGTCGTGATACACAAACGATTGAGAAATCTACAAACTAATATTTGGGGCTTTACAAAGAAAATAGAGGAACAGTACAATATCACTATTCTAGAGATCTGGTTTCAAAAGCGACAAACTCGTTCTGTATAATATATTAATTTACCAGTCGTGATACACAAACGATTGAGAAATCTACAAACTAATATTTGGGGCTTTACAAAGAATATAGAAGAACAGTACAATATCACTATTCTAGAGATCTGGTTCCAAAAGCTACAAACTCGTTCTGTATAATATATTAATTTACCAGTCGTGATACACAAACGATTGATAAAACTACAAACTAATATTTGGGGCTTTACAAAGAATATAGAGGAACAGTACAATATCACTATTCTAGAGATCTGGTTCCAAAAGCTACAAACTCGTTCTGTATAATATATTAATTTACCGGTCGTGATACACAAACGATTGAGAAATCTACAAACTAATATTTGGGGCTTTACAAAGAATATAGACGAACAGTACAATATCAATATTCTAGAGATCTGGTTCCAAAAGCTACAAACTCGTTCTGTATAATATATTAATTTACCGGTCGTGATACACAAACAATTGAGAAATCTACAAACCAATATTTGTGGCTTTATAAACACTATAGCGGAACAGTACAATATCAATATTCTAGAGATCTGGTTCCAAAAGCTACAAACTCGTTCTGTATAATATATTAATTTACCGGTCGTGATACACAAACAATTGAGAAATCTACAAACCAATATTTGTGGCTTTACAAAACACTATAGCGGAACAGTACAATATTACTATTCTAGAGATCTGGTTCCAAAAGCTACAAACTCGTTCTGTATAATATATTAATTTACCGGTCGTGATACACAAACAATTGAGAAATCTACAAACCAATATTTGTGGCTTTACAAACACTATAGCGGAACAGTACAATATCAATATTCTAGAGATCTGGTTCCAAAAGCTACAAACTCGTTCTGTATAATATATTAATTTACCGGTCGTGATACACAAACAATTGAGAAATCTACAAACCAATATTTGTGGCTTTACAAACACTATAGAGGAACAGTACAATATCACTATTCTAGAGATCTGGTTCCAAAAGCTACAAACTCGTTCTGTATAATGTATTAATTTACCGGTCGTGATACACAAACAATTGAGAAATCTACAAACCAATATTTGTGGCTTTACAAACACTATAGCGGAACAGTACAATATCAATATTCTAGAGATCTGGTTCCAAAAGCTACAAACTCGTTCTGTATAATGTATTAATTTACCGGTCGTGATAAACAAACAATTGAGAAATCTACAAACCAATATTTGTGGCTTTATAAACACTATAGCGGAACAGTACAATATTACTATTCTAGAGATCTGGTTCCAAAAGCTACAAACTCGTTCTGTATAATATATTAATTTACCGGTCGTGATACACAAACAATTGGGAAATCTACAAACCAATATTTGTGGCTTTATAAACACTATAGCGGAACAGTACAATATTACTATTCTAGAGATCTGGTTCCAAAAGCTACAAACTCGTTCTGTATAATGTATTAATTTACCGGTCGTGATACACAAACAATTGAGAAATCTACAAACCAATATTTGTGGCTTTATAAACACTATAGCGGAACAGTACAATATCAATATTCTAGAGATCTGGTTCCAAAAGCTACAAACTCGTAATGTATAATATATTAATTTACCGGTCGTGATACACAAACAATTGAGAAATCTACAAACCAATATTTGTGGCTTTATAAACACTATAGCGGAACAGTACAATATCAATATTCTAGAGATCTGGTTCTGGATTCTGGATCTGGTATATATATTGCTTTATATACATACTCTTTCTAGTAGTTTAAATAAAAAAAAATAGAAAACCAGCGCACGTTTTTTAATTTTCGAGTTCCCAGAACCCTTCATTAGAAACACACTGATTTCATGGAGCAAAGTAACAGACCCCAAACCAAGAATTAAAAACATAACCGTCTCTAAACATAATCAATGGTAAAGAAAACCTTGTATAGGCTATATTTTTGTATACTGCATAATGGTTCAAACTATTAAGAAAATTATTTTAGTAATCGACAGGTTTTTAAAATCCCTTAGATTATGGCAGAATGCCAAAGATGTGTATATTGAAAGTAAAGAAAAACTTGATTTTGCTCTGTAGATATTTTTATAATATAATGACTTGTACTTTTTATGCAATAGTAGAGACTATTATAATTTTAAACTTCTCTTTCAGGCACTGTTGAAACATTGTTAATACAATGTTCCTAAGTTCTTTAATTACTTAAGCCGCTCTGCTAATAGCCATAAACAGTCATTTAACCGAAACTGGCAGAGCCAATAATGCACACCCGCTTGTATAGGAACAATATCGAGTTTGGCTTAAGTCCAACCGACCGTATGACCGAGTGATGAATGTGGCTTCTCACAAGTTAGAGCGTAATAGGAGATTGTTGCCTGAAACAGTATGGAGGTGTTGTGATAGCTCCAATAATGTTAGTTACATTTTTTTCACTGTTCGAGGCAAGATTATTCTCTTGAATCCCATTAAATAGTTTTCAAAAAATGTGATCGATTCATAAAATTTTTAGCCTACAGATAAAAGTTAGTCAAGTAGATAACACGTGAACTATCAAATTTTATCACCCTTAATCGATTTGTAACGCCTGATCAAGTTTTGTACTTTAATAGGTTCAGAACCAATTTGATTAAGCCTACAAATAAAAAATACAGTATTATTTTACTTTTTACCGTACCTTTATGATTCCTACGTGCAACTATGAAAGCCATCTAAATCAAACCCACAAAGTCCATATTTGTTGTGATTTCTTTATTCAATTATGCCATCAGATATCGTCATGGCATAATACTACGCCACTAAACGGTTTAATGACATTTGAGACAGAGCGGGTCTCACTGGCAGTTACCTACTTCTAGAGGGACGAGTGTCGGAGGTATCTTTCTTGACGTATCAAACATGTCATTAGCACGGGTGGAGGTAGGAAATCAAGATTGGATCTTAAGTTATATCAAGAACAGGGCTATGTCAGATGTATGGAGTTCTGTAGTATTAGCAAATAAGGATACATTCTGACTTACAGACGCATGGAAGTACACAGAAGTAGGGCCTGCCGTTTGTACTATCCTGTTTTCAAGTACCAGACTTCCCAATCAAATTCAGGGTTTTGCTATTTGTATTTTTATCCTAAAGTAATTAGTATCATATAGGGTAGCTGTTTAACGAGCCACCATTGTAATCTTTGAAACTGCAATCTGACAGTAAACTGTATATAGGAAACAATTTTCTATCGAGGATAATAAAATACAGGGTGTCCTGTAAGAAAATGACAACAAAATTGACCGCCATATTGGGAACTAGCTGCAGTTTTTTAAAAGTTTGGGTTTTTGTCTTTAAATTCCTCTAAAAACAAGCAAAGGTCTGTCACCGAAGATTTTCAATTTTCGAGATCCCAGGAGTGGCCCATTAAAAAAGCCACCCTGTATAGAGACTGTAAACAACGTAATAAGAATATTGACAACAAACAACGTATAAGACAGGGAAATTGTCACAGATTATTGCTTTGTCATAAGTCTAAGATGATACTTAATTATTCTGGACGGAAAACGCCAGGTGTTGGGCTGGCTCAACCCTGTGCGCTTGTGTGTGTGTGCGCGCGTGCGAGGCGACAACTTGCCCCTCCAGCTTCATCCCCTATTAGCTAATACTAGAATGTATGTATGGTGGTTTTGATAGATTCACCTAAGTTATGAAAATAGTTTTCCTCTTCCATTCTAGGCCTGATGTATTCCCGTCATTCTTTTCTTATTTTATTTTGTCTTCTTCTTAGTATGTTTCCATTTTTCTAGGAACGTTAACAAATTATACAAAATAAAAGCCATCTTATAGCTAATGATATGTTAGTAATTGTTGGTCTCTGCTTAACCTTTATAATGGGGCCTTTGAGTTTTTGTTATGAATGGCAACATTAAGACGTAAAAAGTAATTGGAGATAAGAAGAAACATACAATTAATACTGATGTGCAAAATATTCACCGCATGTTGGATCGAAAAGTCGCAATAGTTGGGTTTTTTGAATGGCGATTCTAAATAAATAGGAAAATCAATTAGAAAACGGAAAATCGACATCGTAATAACGAACGCGATAAAGAAATGTGACTTACTTTGTAGAAATCAGCGTGCTTGTCATAATCGGTGAAATTTTCCGGGCAGCGTTTGAGGAACGAAATGTGTGGTTCATAATAGGTGTCTTCACTGCCTTCAGCAACCGCCGCCGCCGCAGCCAACACAAGAACTAGAGCAGCTGTGAACATCTCGACAGAACGGTCCCTGGACTTATCAGGCTGAACTGTCTCACTACGTCCTTATATAGACAGTCTATAATACACTCATCACGTCTGTGCAACAAATAATAGCCGACATCTTGAAGCCGAACTTTATGCTTCACACACGCAGTACGTTTATTGTGCATTGAAAATTAACAAAGGTAGTAATTTAATGTAGTAATTTGTCACACTGTGTTGGGTGTTGTGTTCATACACAAGCGGAGTATGCACCATAATCGTATAATCCATTGGCTACAGTGATGAGATAGTAGAACGTTGGATAATAAAATGGTGCATCGACAAAATTATTGAATTTTGAGTTTAGCTCCAGTTTACCTTACTTTTATTTAACTCCTTATTCAATTCGACCAAACACAGCTGCGTTATGTGGACTCAGTGATTACTGAGCATTACATCGTGTAATTTCCTCCATCATTCTGTAAGACATACCATTTTGAAACAAAATACACAAAACGTGGATTATTGTAATGCTAGGTGCTTAACGATAAATAAAACACTATTTAACCTCTTAATAATTGCATCAGAAAGGTTGAGCTTTAAGATCGCTGTTTGTGGTCTCAGAGATGAAATATTTGTTTTAAAAGGACATTTTCGATTATACGCATTTGTGTTTAGTCGCTGCTAAATTCAATGTCACTCACTCTACTTTACATTTTTTTGTTCTTACAGCACTACGCTTTAATTAAAAAATGAGTCCATAGCCATTTGTGGAGCTCTGAAGTACGTTTTTGAATTGCGACCGTAAATGATGTAGTTGGGTGTTATACGAGTACGAGGTATGGGTTCGCCAGTCCACATGTCGCGTAACAGCCTTCGCCGAAGTTGCATACAAAATTGCAAGAAACAGATCGTTTTGTTCTTCATATGTCTTGCGGAGTGTTCTTGAGACGGACGGACAGGCAGGAAATATTTACAACCTGCTGTGATAGGATTCAATGACGATGAGCCAAATCCCATAGAGGAGTATGCACAAATACCGAACTCATTCTATCTGTAGTGAAATAAAGTTTCACGATAATTATAAAATCTACAAATAACATTGTTCTCGAGATATCCTGCCGATAGTTTAGCAATTTAATTTGTACATGTGACGAATTAGTGAAATTAAAACTGACATCAAGAATTGTGCATTAGATGTGGATAACAGAGTATGTCCACAAAGTCATGACACACTATTCAAAAACTGTATTTACAAAAATATGCACAGTGCAAGAATGAGATTAACGTAGGATTAAAGAGTACTTTAAACAGTTTTACGTCAGTGTATCTGAGCTCGACATGAGCACCATGAATTGTCCTGGAGACGTCCAAGCGAACTTTGATCTGCTCCCATACTTTGATCAGGATTTCTGGGGGTAACTAACAATCACAACTCGGATTCGTGTCAATATTTTCAATTTGATCACTACAAAACTTAACTTTTGATACAACTCCATAAATATAGATCCACAGGGACAAGGTCAAGGGAGTATGATGGCAAGCCCCCCTTCCACCCCCCTCGACCTATCTTGTTTAGAAAATCACGAAAAATGTTGCGTTATTAGAGAGAAGCTCCATCGTATTGAAACCCCCATTTTCATTTTTATTTATGGAAGAGCACGGTGACCTAGCGTATTAAAATAGATTAATCTGTTATTAATGTTTCAGCAAACATATGAACCAGTAACTAGGTCTCGGGAAAGCGCACACTAACTAGATGATAACAATTATTGATAACTACATTTTATTAACACAAAACTTTACAAACAGCTGTTTTAATTTACAACTGTTTCATGCACACGTGATCAATAATAGAGTAGTTATAAACAATTATACACGTAACATGACTTTGTGGACACACTGTATATAAATCAAATGCATATACTTATTTTGTAATTCTTTTTACTACAGGTACTTAGGTTATTAGGTATTGTTAAGGTTGGGACACACATAACCGCACCGTGCCCGACACGTCAGTCGGCCGTGTGCTGGCCGTCATACGGTGAATGAATTGCAGCGCAGTTTTCAACCTGCAAGTCCACACATGTCCGCACCGACACCAGACCGTCGTGGCCGCACCGTGCCCGCACCGTCACCGATATGTGGAGTTTGAATTTTGACGGGCACGGTGCGGTCTACGAGCGGTATCATATGTTGTTTACTGTTGCGTTCTTCTTTTTAAAACTATTTAAGTAGTCTACACGTTCTATTTTATTGAATTATTTAGTATAGCCTACTAACTCTACATCTTGTGTTCGCGTACAAAATCATATTTATTGATAAAAGTATTAGCCTACATTTTCTTACCTTAGAGTAAACTAGTCATATTTTCTTATTGTGCATACTTTCTTATTACAACAAATTTGAAAACCATGTTGTACCTTAAGTGATTTGAAACAACTAAATTCGAATTATGAAAAATCTATAAACATTTTTTCATTAATTAAAAAATGACAAGCATGTAATTATTTGCACGAAAATCTATTTTTCTTTGATGTATTGAAGTTACTTGATAAATTTATTCCGGTATTTTGTAAGGGTCTCATATTTAGAATGTTTCTATGACATTTCTATTTTTTTATTCTTTTCACTTCAGTAAAGTAAAAATAAAAATATTGTATTTACAATAAGATTTTCAAGCAAGAAAACCCCATGTTAAAAATAAATAATAAATAAATAATTTATTTCCCGGTAATAACAAACTGAATATTACAAATAAATACTGTATTGTTGCCAGTGCTTAATAATAAATAATACTATGACATAACGTATTTTCAATATCAGAAAATAACAAATACAAAACAAATGTAACAACGTTGTACAATTTTCTACTTACTTTATTTCTAATTTATGTACTTAGAGTAATAAAATATAAAAAGTAGGTTACATCCTTTTAGGTTTTTCTTTTTTTTAACTAATAATTAGGCCAATAGATTTAGAAAATAAGGGAAATTTAGGTACCCCATAGGGCTGTGTTTGTGTTGGGGATACTATATACAAAAGGTAAAAAATAAAAATAGTGGAAACTAGCAAGAATGAAATGATAAAAATGAGTTATTGTAGCTCATGTAGTAAATAATGTACTATTACGTTTCAAAGTTTAAATTTAGTATAACTATTGTGCTGTATTAAATAAAAAGGATTTATGCACGATTTACAATTAAAATATTAGGATTTAAACATGTAACATTAAATATTATATTATAAATAATTATTTCATAATGCTCTAACGAGTTTATTTAAATATTATTATAATAACTTAGCAGACAAGACTAACCATACACTAATTTATTATCTTAAACATATATACTCAATATCATTTTGTCCGATCAATCGTACTCTAATTTTTTTAGAAAATATATTTATGTTTCTACTATTTTTGACTAATTCTGGAAATAAATTATATGTCCTCGGAGCTATAAAGAGAAAAAAATTTTGTTAAAATGTGTTTTTTGTATGTTCTCCAGTATACATTTTACAAAATATTTACTATGTTTTACAAATTATTATAAACGGGCTTGCAACATGGCAAACTCTCTGGCATCACACTATAGCTCTTGGGTTTAGCCTAATACAAAAAAAAACCCAAATATACTGTTTATAGTGTATTTAACCGAAATTCACTCCAATGAAACACAATGAACAAGAATTTTAGGAATAAAAAATATAACCAAGATAATGATATTTACAAATTTTAACATAGTAGCTGATTGTACAAAGCTCTTCTGTAGCATTGCAATGTTTCATTCACCACAGCGATTCATAAAAAATAACAACAATGAAATTAACAATTATCACAATCAATACTTAATCTTCCGAATATTTTTTAAGTGCCTGTCACTTCGAATTCAAAAGAAACATGCTCTAGTACAAACAGTGAGATTGTTGCGTTCGAACTGCATACGGACATGTGTGGCCTCACGGTAACCGAGCCGAGCCCGCACCGACACTCGGCCGACTCACGTGTCGGGCACGGTGCGGTTATGTGTGTCCCAACCTTTCCACAGTATTATGATTTACGTTAGTAACTACGTATAAAGGTTGGGACACACATAACCGCACCGTGCCCGACACGTCAGTCGGCCGTGTGCTGGCCGTCATACAGTGAAAGAATTGCAGCGCAGTTTTCAACCTGCAAGTCCACACATGTCCGCACCGACCCAGACCGTCGTGGCCGCACCGTGCCCGCACCGTCACCGATATGTTAGTTTGAATTTTGACGGCACGGTGCGGTCTCTACGAGCGGCAATCATATGTTGTTTACTGTTGTGTTCTTCTTTTTTTAAAACTATTTAAGTAGTCTACACGTTCTATTTTAGTGAATTATTTAGTATAGCCTACTTAACCTACATCCTGTGTTCGCGTACAAAATCATATTTATTGATAAAAGTATTACATTTTCTTCTTAGAGTAAACTAGTCATATTTTCTTATTGTGCATATTTTCTTATTACAACAAATTTAAAAACCATGTTGTACATTAAGTGATTTTAACCAACTAAATTCGAATTATGAAAAATCCCATGTTTAAAAATAAATAATAATAATTAATAATTTATTTCCCCATAATAACAAACTGAATATTAAAAATAAATATTATTGCAGTGCTTAATAATAAATAATACTATGACAATAGCAGTTAAAAAATGTTTTCTACTTACTTTATTTCTAATTTATGTACTTAGAGTAATAAAATATAAAAAGTAGGTTACATCCTTTTAGATTTTACTTTCTTTTTTTAAAACTAATAATTAGGCCCATATATATTTACAAAATAAAGGGAAATCTAGGTACCCCATAAGAGGCTGTGCCTGTGTTGGGGATTACTATATATAAAAAGTATAAAAAATAAAAATAGCGGAATCGAGCAAGAATGAAATGATAAAAAATGAGTTATTGTAGCTTATGTAGTAAATAATATATATCTATTACGTTTCAAAGTTTTTAAATTTAGTATAACTATTGTGCTGTAATTAAATAAAAAGGATTTATGCATGATTTACAATTCAAATATTAGGCTTTACACATGTAACATTTAATATTATATTATTAAATAATTATTTTATAATGCTCTAACGTGTCTATTTAAAGTATTATTATAACTTAGCAGACAAGACTAACCATACATTAATTTATTATCTTAAACATATACTCAATATCATTTTGACCGATCAACATACTCTAATATTTAGAAAATATTTTATGTTTCTACTATATTGACTAATTCTGGCAATAAATTGTTTGTCCTCGGAGCTATAAAAGAAAAACATTTTGTAAAATATGTTTTTTGTATGTTCTCCAGTATATATTTTACAAATATTTACTATGTTTTACCAAATTATTATAAAGGGGCTTGCAACATGGCAAACTCTCTGGCATCACTCTATAGCTCTTGGGTTTAATACAAAAAACACCAAACGTACTGTCCTATAGTGTATTTGACCGAAATTCACTGCAATGAAACACAATGAACAAGAATTATAGGGATAAAAAATATAACCAAGATAATGATATTTACAAATTTTCCCATACTAGCTGATTATACAAAGCTATTACTGCAGCATTGCAATGTTTCATTCAGCACAGCGATTAATAAAAATAACAACAATGAAATTAACAATCATCTCAAGCAATACTTAATCTTCCGAATATTTTTTTAAGTATCTGTCACTTCGAATTCAAAAGAAACACGCTCTAGTACAAACAGAGAGATTGTTGCGCTCGGACTGAATACTGACATGTGTGGCCTCATGGTAACCGAGCCGAGCCCGCACCGACACTCGGCCGACTCACGTGTCGGCACGGTGCGGTTATGTTGTGTCCCAACCTTAAAGGTTGGGACACACATAACCGCACCGCGCCCGACACGTGAGTCGGCCGAGTGTCGGTGCGGGCTCGGCTCGGTTTACCGCGGAGGCCACACTTGTCCCGTACGCTGTCCGAGCGTAACGATCTCACTGCTTGTAAATAGAGCGTATGTCTTTTGTATTTCGGAGTGACGGATAATATTTGTGTGCAATTTATGAATTTGATTTAAAAAAAATTATTGCTTTATCTACCTTGGAGCCAGTTAGAAGCATGTTCAGCAAATTCAAAAGTAGTGACCTTAGGAATAATTGCTATGGCTCTGGAGGAAGAAGACGAAGAAAGACGAAAAACAGCGACCTGTTACACAAGACGAAAGTGGGTTGATAAACGCTTGGAAGAGAAGGACGATAGAAGGAGAGTTTTACACATTGATGCCTCATCTACATTGATAACGAAACAAAATTTTATGAGTATTTTAGGATGTCTCTAATCACATTTCATAAACTGTTATCGAAAGTAGAAGCACATTTGCACAAAGAAAGATACATTTTGGAGGCAAGCTATAACTCCAAACATTCGTGTTGGCTGTGTGTGTTTAAGGTAAGTGTTGATTTAATGTTATAACATGAGATATTACTAATTTTGAAGCATAAATATCACTATAACAATTTTCTGATATTATTTATTTTCTTGTATAATATTGTGCTATTTTTAAATATTTGGGAAAACTAATAGTAGCTTATATAGGTAACTATGGAGGTGTCCACCAAGGTGAGTCTATAGGTAAAATAGTAACAAGAATAATCCCAAATACACCTACTAAAACTACAATAAAAGTGGAAAAAGGTGAGAATACAACTCTGTGACATTTCAAACAAAATATTATTAAGGAAAACTACAAATTCAGAAAAAAAAACATTATGAAATCCATTAGTAGGTTACATTATGTTCTGAAATTTACACTTTAAATTTTAAACAATTGTATTAAGAAAATTAATATTTATTCAAAATCATAAGTTACTTCTTGGTCAGCATTACTTGTCTCATCTATGGTGATCCACGTGTAGCTGAGGATGTCGATGAAGACGAAGAAAATGTCATGAAATGTCATCGAGAAATTCCTTGGCAATTAATACTGAACTTGTTTTAATTCAATTTCCTGCACTATGTTAAATATTTTCCCTTTGGCTTCAATTAGCAGTTCAGGATTTAGTGATTTCAAGGAAGGTGCTATACCAGCTAAAAAAGCATCTACTGGATGTTGTTCTAGTTGTTGTGAGGAGCCCTTTTCTCAGCTGCTTTCTCAGCTAGTATGAAGGCCATAAGCTGACTAGATGGAGATTCGTAGTGAATAGACTTTCCACTTTCTTGAAAACCTGCCATTTTCCGTTTTATCGGTTTTGGTTTAATGAACTTGTTATCTTCCAATGCAGTACTTGATGATGGTGTTTTGGCGATATTAGTGTTTTATCTTCACTTGTTGGTTGTTCATGAGTATTTTCTTCAAGGTTTTTTCTTCAACAAGCTCCTGCTCATTTACTTCCTCCTCATTTTGTTGTGAGAAACACATTGGTGATTCCTTCTCGTTCTCCAAGAAAAGGTACCAGGAATGAAAGAATATCTTCGTATTTATACTTCGGAATGCAACACTTGCCTGTCCAGATTTGGTCTTTCTTTTTTGTAGTGTCCTACGAAACTGGTCTCGAAATAGAGCTCCACTTTCTTTTGCATTCTTCTACTCCACTATACCAAACAGCAAAAACATTTATATAAAATATTTATTACGACTGTTTAATTTTTGACACGAAGTATTGTATTGCTTGTTGCAGATTTCTGGCTACTGGAGATTCATTCAAGACTATTTCTTTCAGCTACAGACTGGGCAGATCAACAGTGCAGCAGCAATTGTTCATGACACTTGTAGAACAATAGTGAAGGTTCTCTTAAACGAAGTTTATGCCAATACCTAATGAAGAAGGGGTGGCATACCATAGCAAACGAATTTTGGAATGAGTGGCAGTTCCCAAACTGTATTGGTGCTTTGGATGGTAAGCACATCACAATACAAGCCCCTAAGTTATCAGGAAGTCTCTATTGGAATTATAAAAAAACTTATTCAATTGTTCTGTGTGGCTCTGGTTGATCCTTGCTACAACTTTATTGTAGTAGATGTGGGTTGGATATGGAAAAAACTCAGATGGAGGTATTTTCTCAAATTCAAAATTTGGTAAAGCATTGGAAAGTGAAAAACTTAATATTCCAAAGAAAGAGCTCTTCCTGGAAACAAACTTAGAACTTCCACTGGTTTGTGTTGCTGACGAAGCATTCGCTCTCAAAACCGTACATGATGAGGCCATATCCAGGTAAAGGCTTGACAGATGAAAAGACTGTTTTCAAACTACCGGTTTAAGTAGAGCAAGAAGGGTCTCAGAAAATGCTTTCGGTATCTTGCAGCAAAAGTTCCGAATATTTACTAGAAGGATACAAGGAAACCCGAGAACATAACAATGGCTACACTAGCTGCTTGCATATTACACAACTTTATTAGGAAAAATGAAAGGTTGGAATTTGCGTGAGAGCTCTGAAAATCAATCCCATGCAGAAGAGTCTTCAGAAGGAAGACCAATAACTCTACAGAGACTGCCTCGGGGTTCGTGGAAGGTCTACGGAAGAAGCATTCGCTGTGAGAGAACACCTTAAACATTTTCTTTAGTTCGCCAGAAGGATCTGTGAGCTGGCAAGAACAATCTACTTCAGTCGTTTAGTTCATTGCTTAAGAAATGAATGTTAATTTTCAATGTTTAATTGGTACAAACAGCTAGTGCGTAAAATTTGTTAATAACAATATCATGATTATGTTTTTTCCCTATTATTCTTGTTTATTGTGTTTTCATTGCAGCAAATTTCAATAAAATACACTGCAAACAGTATATTTTTTGTATTACTTTAACACAAGAACGTATAGTGTGAGGCCATAGTTTGCCATGTTGCAGATCGTTTTATAATAATGGGTAAAACATAGTAAATATCAGCGACCAAAGAAGAACATTAGACTGGCAATCGGGGCGCGCGGCTGAAGCCGGTAATCACCAGAGTGGTGGGGATGGAAGTGGATGAGTCACCCACTAACCGAGCGTCCGTGTGGCGGCAGGCAGGGCCGCTATTGGTGTGTGCCACTAATAGAAATAATTCTTTGATATCTTGTAAAGAATAGGGGTGGACTTTTACAGCCCTCAAATGGAGTTTTCTTTTGTATGCAGGATATGTGAAAAATTGATTAAGTCTGAAATTTTAGACAGCAGTTTTATTGCAAAGAAAAATAATTTAAATAATTCTATGACATCAAAAGTATTGCAACACTGCATTGGTAGGGAAATTTTCACAACTGACAATCATTTTTACACATCAAGATCCAGACACTAACCATTTCATATTACTTATTAAGGCAATATGTCTAAAATATTTTAAAGTCAGGCTCACCATTTTTCGAAATTGTATAACGAAAAATTACATAAACAGAGAGTTCGTAATCATTTAACGAAAGCTGTGATATTCCTTGGGTAGTAACGATTCATATTCTGTCAGTCTTTGTTCTTCAGTTATTTTCACAAATAATAAAAAGATATCATACAAGTAATAACTCATATATATATATATATAACTATATATATATAATATATAATATATATATATATAGATATATATACGTGGTGGATTATATAATGTGTATTATTGGAAGTTTTTTTAAGAATGATCAACTAAAAATATACTTCGATGGAATGGGTGTACATTTTATTTCCTTGTAAGTAAGGAATATAAACTAAATACCATAAAGATACTGTAGCAAAAACTATACTGTAACCTGTATAGAATGTTAGAAATCATTCATTGATATATACTGTAACACCAAATAAACAGTAACATTGTAAACTGTAACATTACATAAAAAGTTAACTTACTATTTAAGTTAGACATTCAAGTTATTCCGTATTGTAAAAGGTTTAATTTAGAGGGCTATTGCTTTAAATACATATCATATTTCATTTTATTATGTACTTCTTGTTTTTGAAACCCACTACAAACGATTAGTTGATTTAATCAAATTTAGATATATTCCCATAATAAAGTTACTAATGTTTATAGATTTGAGTATAAAAGAGGTTGAGCATTTAAACATTTAACCTATTGCAGCGTATGGAGGCGAAGCAGCGGGGCACGTTGTTTGCGCCGCATGAAATTTTGTATCTGCTTTTATACCTCGTTTCTCGACAAACTGTTTTACTCCAAAAATTTATAAAAAATACTACGGTAAAATTTGGTTTATTATCTCAAACTTTCTCGCAGACGAAACTCGCCTGACAAATAAATAAAAAAAGTAGCAGCCCCGACTCATTATTTCATGTTTCATCGCCAAAGCTCAATTTGGTTTTAATTAATTAATATTTATTTTATAGCACTTGTAATAAACTTTTAAAAATATTTATCTACTAACATCGTCATTGCCATAGTATTGACTACAAAATTGTGAAATTTCAAGTTTTTAATCCCAACTCTAACTGTATAATCCAACGGTGTTAATGAAAAGCGGCGAATTAAAATGTATACTCGCTACTATTTTCGTTACTAAGAAACTTTATTGTAATAAATTATTTTTATTTGACCTTTAATGCAGTTAAAATAATAAAACGTACAAAATTTCATAGAAACATTGTAAATCTTGCCCATGCGAAATACCGGGATAAATTTTACCAAATAAATCCAATACATTACATAATTCTAATTTAGTTATTTAAAATTACTTAATATACAACATAGTTTTATAATTACTTATTATTTAGAACAATATAAAAATACCAACTGATGTATTTTATTAGCACAATAAGAAAATATGACCAGTTTACTTCTAAAAAAAATATTTCCAATACTTTTATCAATAAATTTGATTTTGAATTTCAATAAAATACACTACAAACAGTATATTTTGTATTACTTTAACACAAGAACGTTTAGTGTGAGGCCATAGTTTTGCCATGTTGCAGATAGTTTTATAATAATGGGTAAAACATAGTAAATATTAGTAAAATATATAATATAGTCAATAGTCAAGTATTTATTGCGGAGACAAAGAGTACAATTGTATAGCAGTACTAGAGTACATGTTTATTTTCCGTACTTGAAAACTATATTGTAAATTAATTATTTTAATTTTAAGTATATTGCAGTTAAAATAATAATAAAAACGTACAAAATGTCAGCGCACGATGTAGGGTTAGTATACTAAATAATTCAATTAAATAAAAACGTTTGCTGAAATATTTTTACAACAAAGAAGAACGCAAATGTGACCAACTCTTTTTTTAAATTTATAATTACCTCTCCAAGCTCCAAATTGTCAGCAATTTTCTTCACACTTTCTCCTTGTATTCTGTATTCCCGATATTTGTCATTCGACTGGTCATAAAACTACAGGAAACTTCCTTATTTCTTCAATAAGTTTCTCCACATCCATGGCTGATGGCCGCTCAAAAGAGATCTCTCAGACCGCACCGTGCCCGTCAAAATTCAAACCTGAAACTATCGGTGACGGTGCGGCCACGGTGCGGCCACGACGGTCTGGTGTCGGTGCGGACGTGTCTGAACTTGCAGGTTAAAATACTGCGCAGCAATTGTTTCACCGTGTGACGGCCAACAATCGGCCGACTCACGTGTCGGGCGCGGTGCGGTTATGTGTGTCCCAACCTTAAAGGTTGGGACACACATAACCGCACCGCGCCCGACACGTCAGTCGGCCGTATGCTGGCCGTCATCGGTGAAAAGAATTGCAGCGCAGTTTTCAACCTGCAAGTCCACACATGTCCGCACCGACACCAGACCGTCGCGTCGTGGCCGCACCGTCACCGATATGTTTAGTTTGAATTTTGACGGGCACGGTGCGGTCTACGAGCGGCATCATATGTTGTTTACTGTTGCGTTCTTCTTTTTAAAACTATTTAAGTAGTCTACACGTTCTATTTTAGTGAATTATTTAGTATAGCCTACTAACTCTACATCCTGTGTTCGCGAACAAAATCATATTTATTATTACAAGTATTACATTTTTCTTACCTTAGAGTAAACTAGTCATATTTTCTTATTGTGCATACTTTCTTATTACAACAAATTTGAAAACCATGTTGTACCTTAAGTGATTTGAAACAACTAAATTCGAATTATGAAAAATCTATAAACATTTTTTCATTAATTAAAAAAATGACAAGCATGTAATTATTTGCACGAAAATCTATTTTACTTTGATGTATTGAAGTTACTTGATACATGTATTCCGGTATTTTGTAAGGGTCATATTTAGAATGTTTCTATGACATTTTTATTTTTTTATTCTTTTCACTTCAATAAAGTAAAAATAAAAATATTTTATTTACAATAAGATTTTCAAGCAAGAAAAACCCATGTTAAAAATAAATAATAATAATAAATCATTTATTTCCCCATAATAACAAACTGAATATTACAAATAAATATTATTGCCAGTGCTTAGTAATAAATAATACTATTACATAACGTATTTACAATAGCAGTAAATAACAAATACAAAAAACATGTGTGACAGGTCAAATTACGACATTTGAATATTCGCGGGGAATTGGCAGACTGTGACGTCAGTGAATCGACAGACTGTGACGTTAGTGAATCACATGTTGTCGGAATTGAGATTAACTTAATTAATAACGGAGAAATATATTAAACTTTATACGGGAACAAATGTAATCAATTAAAATGAAATATACATAACCAAAATTCGTGTTTTACAAAAGTACTAAATAAAATTACGCAGAAAAGCCAATTGTGGGATAAAATGACTTGCGTATTGATGACGTCAGAAAGCACATGTTGCTAAAAATTTAAATAAAAAAGCTTTAGAAAATAATAAAAGAAAATAGAAAGACTTAAATTGATCAATTATAGTGAACGTGATAAAATTTCGACAATTATAAGAAAAGAATCAAATTATATTCAATCGTGAAGACGCTGATTTGAACGGGAGAGGGGATTGAACATTGTGTGAACCGGTATGCGTAGTTTTTATACGGGGAATCTTTCTTCTCTGTCTGGACTTGAAGCAGTAAGGACGTCTACTCGTATAGATGAAATTTGAAACTGTACAATAGTGCATTGAAGTTGTAATTAGGGATGGGATGTTGTGTTAGTGAACAAAATCAAAGCAAAGTGAATAGAATTAGACAGTATAATATAAAATAAATTGACGTCAAAGTCATTTGCTTTGTCTTTCATTGAGTATCCCATCTACAAAGAAATGTGGTAAGTAAGATAATAAGCTTTAAATTAAAGAATATTACTTTCAAAACTTATTTGATTCAAAGTGATTGGTAAGAACAGTGAATATTTTATGAACTTTATTATGATATAAACAATCATATCGATCAGAACTTTCAAAAGAGTAGTATTAAGTTTGAACCATTATTCAACCTACTTAAAAATCCTGAGATAATATAGACCCAGTGCTAGTGATATATAACGTGTAGCCTACTTTCATTAATACAAACTACACTTTCAACAACACCACAGACATTGAAGTTTGATCGTTATTTAAATATCAACTTGGAACAATATGAGTTAGCCAACACGAAGCAAGTCGCACAACCAATGAGGGGCAGCACACTTTGAATACCGATTGTGAGAAAATTGGGACAAACAAACGGGGGCCTGGAACGTAGCAAAATCGTACAGCCAACTGGGGACTGGACCGTAGCAGAAGGGCGACCAAAGTGGATCGTGGCAGAATAGGCACAGCAACGTGGGGACCGTAGCAAAATGGCACAGCCAACGTTGGGCAGATCTTGAGCACATGTTTTCTACTTACTTTATTTCAAATTTATGTACTTAGAGTAATAAAATATAAAAAGTAGGTTACATCCTTTTAGATTTTTCTTTCTTTTTTTTAAACTAATAATTAGGCCAATAGATTCACAAAATAAGGGAAATTTAGGTACCCCATAAGAGGCTGTGCCTGTGTTGGGGATACTATATACAAAAAGGGTAAAAAATAAAAATAGCGGAATCGAGCAAGAATGGAATGATAAAAATGAGTTATTGTAGGTTATCTAGTAAATAATGTACTCTTACGTTTCAAAGTTTAAATTTAGTATAACTAGTGTGCTGCATGAAACAAAAAGGATTTATGCATGATGTACAATTCAAATATTAGGCTTTACACATGGAATATTAAATATTACTATATATTATAAATAATTATTTTATAATGCTCTAACGTGTCTATTTAAATATTATTATAACTTAGCAGACAAGACTAACCATACACTAATGTATTATCTTAAACAAATACTCAATATTATTTTGACCGATCAACCATACTCTAATTTTTTTAGAAAATATATTTATGTTTCTACTATTTTTGACTAATTCTGGCAATAAATTATTTGTCCTCGGAGCTATAAAAAAACATTTTGTAAAATCTGTTTTTTGTAAGTTCTCAAGTATATATTTTACAAATATTTACTATGTTTTACAAATTATTATAAAAGGGCTTGCAAAATGGCAAACTCTGGCATCACACTATAGCTCTTGGGTTTAATACAAAAAACACTAAATATACTGTTTATAGTGTATTTGACCGAAATTCATTGCAATGAAACACAATGAACAAGAATTATAGGGATAAAAAAATATAACCAAGATATTGATATTTACAAATTTTACATACTAGCTGATTGTACAAAGCTTTACTGTAGCATTACAATGTTTCATTCACCACAGCGATTAATAAAAATAACAACAACGATATTAACAATTTTCTCAAGCAATACTTAATCTTCCGAATATTTTTTAAGTATCTGTCACTTCGAATTCAAAAGAAACATGTTCTAGTACAAACAGTGAGATTGTTGCGCTCGGACTGCATACGGACATGTGTGGCCTCACGGTAACCGAGCCGAGCCCGCACCGACAATCACGTGTCGGGCACGGTGCGGTTGTGTGTCCCAACCTTAAACTGTATACACTGACTACACAATAACGGCTAGTTTTATTAGGTATTGTTACACAGTATTATGATTTACGTTAGTAACTACGTATAAAGGTTGGGACACACATAACCGCACCGCGCCCGACACGTCAGTCGGCCGTATGCTGGCCGTCATACGGTGAAAGAATTGCAACGCAGTTTTCAACCTGCAAGTCCATACTTGTCCGCACCGACACCAGACCGTCGTGGCCGCACCGTGCCCGCACCGTCACCGATATGTGGAGTTTGAATTTTGACGGGCACGGTGCGGTCTACGAGCGGCATCATATGTTGTTTACTGTTGCGTTCTTCTTTTTAAAAACTATTTATGTAGTCTACA
The DNA here is from genome assembly GCF_021130785.1 of Homalodisca vitripennis. Classification (NCBI taxonomy): domain Eukaryota; kingdom Metazoa; phylum Arthropoda; class Insecta; order Hemiptera; family Cicadellidae; genus Homalodisca; species Homalodisca vitripennis. The sequence continues at coordinate 201,074,498 of NC_060210.1, forward strand.
CGTTCTATTTTATTGAATTATTTAGTATAGCCTACTAACTCTACATCCTGTGTTCGCGTACAAAATCATATTTATTGATAAAAGTAGGCTATTACATTTTCTTACATTAGATTAAACTAGTCATATTTTCTTATTGTGCATATTTTCTTATTACAACGAATTTGAAAAACCATGTTGTACATTAAGTGATTTTAAACAACTAAATTCGAACTATTAAAAAGTCTATACACATTTTTCATTAATTAAAAAATAACAAGCATGTAATTATTTGAGCAAAAATCTATTTTTCTTTGATGTTTTGAAGTTACTTGATAAATTTATTCCGGTATTTTGTAAGAGTCATATTTAGAATGTCTCTATGACATTTTTATTTATTATTCTTTTCACTTCAATAAAGTAAAAATAAAAATATTTTTTTTACAATAAGATTTTCAAACAAGAAAAACCCATGTTAAAATAAATAATAATAATACTAAATCATTTATTTCCCCATAGTGACAAACTGAATATTACAAATAAATATTATTGCCAGTGCTTAGTAATAAATAAGACTATGACATAACGTATTTACAATAGCAGTAAATAACAAATAAAAAAAAATGTTTTCTACTTACTTTATTTCTAATTTATGTACTTAGAGTAATAAAATATAAAAAGTAGGTTACATCCTTTAGATTTTCTTTCTTTTCTTAAACCTAATAATTAGGCCAATAGATTTACAAAATAAGGGAAATTTAGGTACCCATAAGAGGCTGTTCCTGTGTTGGGGATACTATATACAAAAAGGGTAAAAAATAAAAGTAGCGGAAATCGAGCAAGAATGAAATGATAAAAATTAGTTATTGTAACTTATGTAGTAAATAATGTACTATTACGTTTCAAGGTTTAAATTTAGTATAACTATTGTGCTGAATTAAACAAAAAGGATTTATGCATGATTTACAATTCAAATATTAGGCTTTACACATGTAGCATTAAATATTATATTATAAATAATTATTTTATAATGTTCTAACTTTAAATATTATTATAACTTAGCAGACAAGACTAATCATACACTAATTTATTATCTTAAAACATATACTCAATATCATTTTGACCAATCAACCATACTCTAATTTTTTTTAGAAAATATATTTATGTTTCTACTATTTTTGACTAATTCTGGCAATAAATTATTTGTCCTCGGAGCTATAAAGAAATAATTTTGTAAAATTTGTTTTTTTGTGTGTTCTCCCAGTATATATTTTACAAATATTTACTATGTTTTTACAAATTATTATAAACGGGCTTGCAACATGGCAAACTCTCTGGCATCACACTATAGCTCTTGGGTTTAATACAAAAAACACCAAATACACTGTTTATAGTGTATTTGACCGAAATTCACTGCAATGAAACACAATGAACAAGAATTATACATTATACATTAAACATATAACCAAGATAATGATATTTACGAAATTTTACATACTAGCTGATTGTTACAAAAGCTTTACTGTACTATTACAATGTTTCATTCACCACAGCGATTAATAAAAAATAACAACAATGATATTAACAATTTTTCTCAAGCAATACTTAATCTTCCGAATATTTTTTAAGTATCTGTCACTTCGAATTGAAAAGAAACATGCTCTAGTACAAACAGTGAGATTGTTTGCGCTCGGACTGCATACGGACATGTGTGGCCTCACGGTAACCGAGCCGAGCCGAGCCCGCACCGACAATCGGCCGACTCACGTGTGGGCACGGTGCGGTTATGTGTGTCCCAACCTTAAACTGTATACACTGACTACACAATAACGGCTATTTCTACTCTGCATGTGGTTCTAGAGTGTCAAGATAACGTCGTCACATTATAGTACTTAGTTTATTAGGTATTGTTACACAGTATTATGATTTACGTTAGTAAACTACGTATAAACTGTATACACTGACTACACAATAACGGCTATTTCTACTCTGCATGTGGTTCTAGAGTGTCAAGATAACGTCGTCACATTATAGTACTTAGTTTATTAGGTATTGTTACACAGTATTATGATTTACGTTAGTAACTACGTATAAACTGTATACACTGACTACACAATAACGGCTATTTCTACTCTGCATGTGGTTCTAGAGTGTCAAGATAACGTCGTCACATTATAGTACTTAGTTTATTAGGTATTGTTACACAGTATTATGATTTACGTTAGTAACTACGTATAAACTGTATACACTGACTACACAATAACGGCTATTTCTACTCTGCATGTGGTTCTAGAGTGTCAAGATAACGTCGTCACATTATAGTACTTAGTTTATTAGGTATTGTTACACAGTATTATGATTTACGTTAGTAACTACGTATAAACTGTATACACTGACTACACAATAACGGCTATTTCTACTCTGCATGTGGTTCTAGAGTGTCAAGATAACGTCGTCACATTATAGTACTTAGTTTATTAGGTATTGTTACACAGTATTATGATTTACGTTAGTAACTACGTATAAACTGTATACACTGACTACACAATAATCGCTATTTCTACTCTGCATGTGGTTCTAGAGTGTCAAGATAACGTCGTCACATTATAGTACTTAGTTTATTAGGTATTGTTACACAGTATTATGATTTACGTTAGTAACTACGTATAAACTGTATACACTGACTACACAATAATCGCTATTTCTACTCTGCATGTGGTTCTAGAGTGTCAAGATAACGTCGTCACATTATAGTACTTAGTTTATTAGGTATTGTTACACAGTATTATGATTTACGTTAGTAACTACGTATAAACTGTATACACTGACTACACAATAACGGCTATTTCTACTCTGCATGTGGTTCTAGAGTGTCAAGATAACGTCGTCACATTATAGTACTTAGTTTATTAGGTATTGTTACACAGTATTATGATTTACGTTAGTAACTACGTATAAACTGTATACACTGACTACACAATAACGGCTATTTCTACTCTGCATGTGGTTCTAGAGTGTCAAGATAACGTCGTCACATTATAGTACTTAGTTTATTAGGTATTGTTACACAGTATTATGATTTACGTTAGTAACTACGTATAAACTGTATACACTGACTACACAATAATCGCTATTTCTACTCTGCATGTGGTTCTAGAGTGTCAAGATAACGTCGTCACATTATAGTACTTAGTTTATTAGGTATTGTTACACAGTATTATGATTTACGTTAGTAACTACGTATAAACTGTATACACTGACTACACAATAACGGCTATTTCTACTCTGCATGTGGTTCTAGAGTGTCAAGATAACGTCGTCACATTATAGTACTTAGTTTATTAGGTATTGTTACACAGTATTATGATTTACGTTAGTAACTACGTATAAACTGTATACACTGACTACACAATAACGGCTATTTCTACTCTGCATGTGGTTCTAGAGTGTCAAGATAACGTCGTCACATTATAGTACTTAGTTTATTAGGTATTGTTACACAGTATTATGATTTACGTTAGTAACTACGTATAAAACTGTATACACTGACTACACAATAACGGCTATTTCTACTCTGCATGTGGTTCTAGAGTGTCAAGATAACGTCGTCACATTATAGTACTTAGTTTATTAGGTATTGTTACACAGTATTATGATTTACGTTAGTAACTACGTATAAACTGTATACACTGACTACACAATAACGGCTATTTCTACTCTGCATGTGGTTCTAGAGTGTCAAGATAACGTCGTCACATTATAGTACTTAGTTTATTAGGTATTGTTACACAGTATTATGATTTACGTTAGTAACTACGTATAAACTGTATACACTGACTACACAATAACGGCTATTTCTACTCTGCATGTGGTTCTAGAGTGTCAAGATAACGTCGTCACATTATAGTACTTAGTTTATTAGGTATTGTTACACAGTATTATGATTTACGTTAGTAACTACGTATAAACTGTATACACTGACTACACAATAACGGCTATTTCTACTCTGCATGTGGTTCTAGAGTGTCAAGATAACGTCGTCACATTATAGTACTTAGTTTATTAGGTATTGTTACACAGTATTATGATTTACGTTAGTAACTACGTATAAACTGTATACACTGACTACACAATAACGGCTATTTCTACTCTGCATGTGGTTCTAGAGTGTCAAGATAACGTCGTCACATTATAGTACTTAGTTTATTAGGTATTGTTACACAGTATTATGATTTACGTTAGTAACTACGTATAAACTGTATACACTGACTACACAATAACGGCTATTTCTACTCTGCATGTGGTTCTAGAGTGTCAAGATAACGTCGTCACATTATAGTACTTAGTTTATTAGGTATTGTTACACAGTATTATGATTTACGTTAGTAACTACGTATAAACTGTATACACTGACTACACAATAACGGCTATTTCTACTCTGCATGTGGTTCTAGAGTGTCAAGATAACGTCGTCACATTATAGTACTTAGTTTATTAGGTATTGTTACACAGTATTATGATTTACGTTAGTAACTACGTATAAACTGTATACACTGACTACACAATAACGGCTATTTCTACTCTGCATGTGGTTCTAGAGTGTCAAGATAACGTCGTCACATTATAGTACTTAGTTTATTAGGTATTGTTACACAGTATTATGATTTACGTTAGTAACTACGTATAAACTGTATACACTGACTACACAATAACGGCTATTTCTACTCTGCATGTGGTTCTAGAGTGTCAAGATAACGTCGTCACATTATAGTACTTTAGTTTATTAGGTATTGTTACACAGTATTATGATTTACGTTAGTAACTACGTATAAACTGTATACACTGACTACACAATAACGGCTATTTCTACTCTGCATGTGGTTCTAGAGTGTCAAGATAACGTCGTCACATTATAGTACTTAGTTTATTAGGTATTGTTACACAGTATTATGATTTACGTTAGTAACTACGTATAAACTGTATACACTGACTACACAATAACGGCTATTTCTACTCTGCATGTGGTTCTAGAGTGTCAAGATAACGTCGTCACATTATAGTACTTAGTTTATTAGGTATTGTTACACAGTATTATGATTTACGTTAGTAACTACGTATAAACTGTATACACTGACTACACAATAACGGCTATTTCTACTCTGCATGTGGTTCTAGAGTGTCAAGATAACGTCGTCACATTATAGTACTTAGTTTATTAGGTATTGTTACACAGTATTATGATTTACGTTAGTAACTACGTATAAACTGTATACACTGACTACACAATAACGGCTATTTCTACTCTGCATGTGGTTCTAGAGTGTCAAGATAACGTCGTCACATTATAGTACTTAGTTTATTAGGTATTGTTACACAGTATTATGATTTACGTTAGTAACTACGTATAAACTGTATACACTGACTACACAATAACGGCTATTTCTACTCTGCATGTGGTTCTAGAGTGTCAAGATAACGTCGTCACATTATAGTACTTAGTTTATTAGGTATTGTTACACAGTATTATGATTTACGTTAGTAACTACGTATAAACTGTATACACTGACTACACAATAACGGCTATTTCTACTCTGCATGTGGTTCTAGAGTGTCAAGATAAAGTCGTCACATTATAGTACTTGGGTCCCCGGATTCTGTCACTTTTATACGAAAACAAAATAAATATTGCTAAAGAGACGAGCATTTATGCAGCAAATCTTGCGCAGTTTTTTTTAGTTTTACATTTAATTGGCTGTAAATGTTCGAAGTTTAACAAAATTCTATAGTGCCTTAAAAATATTTATTATAACTTCAAAGGGGAACTTTAAGACAAAACTGAGATATTGGTATGAAAATATGTAATATATTAGAACCGATTGGGTTGGTTACGATCCGGACAGATAAATCCGCATTCACGTACAACTTATGAGCGAACGGGAATTTATAAAACCTTATTTACTCATATACTTCTTGTCAATAGCGGCTTTTTTGGAATTGGTTGTAGCATACTTTTCTTCATTACGATTGAAAGAGTTGACGATAACAATAATTATTAATCCTGTCTCTTACTCGAGACTGATGTGCCTGAGATATTGTGGAGCCTGCAGATATTGTGGTGACTACAGATATTGTGGAGCCTACAGATATTGTGTAGCCTGCATATAATGTGGAGGATGCAGATATTGTGGTGCCTGCAGATATTGTGGAGCCTACAGAAATTGTGGTGCCTGCATATATTGTGGAGCCTGCTGATATTGTGTTGTCTGCAGATGTTGTGGAGCCTACAGATATCGTGTAGCCTACAGATATTGTGGAGCCTACAGATATTGTGGTGCCTGCAGATATTGTGGAGCCTACAGATATCGTGTAGCCTACAGATATTGTGGAGCCTACAGATATTGTGGTGCCTGCAGATATTGTGGAGCCTACAGATATCGTGTAGCCTACAGATATTGTGGAGCCTACAGATATTGTGGTGCCTGCAGATATTGTGGAGCCTACAGATATTGTGGTGCCTGCAGATATTGTGGAGCCTACAGATATCGTGTAGCCTACAGATATTGTGGAGCCTACAGATATTGTGGTGCCTGCAGATATTGTGGAGCCTACAGATATTGTGGTGCCTGCAGATATTGTGGTGCCTGCAGATATTGTGGAGCCTACAGATATCGTGTAGCCTACAGATATTGTGGAGCCTACAGATATTGTGGTGCCTGCAGATATTGTGGAGCCTACAGATATTGTGGTGCCTGCAGATATTGTGGTGCCTGCAGATATTGTGGAGCCTACAGATATCGTGTAGCCTACAGATATTGTGGAGCCTACAGATATTGTGGTGTCTGCAGATGTTTTGTGGAGCCTACAGATATCGTGTAGCCTACAGATATTGTGGAGCCTACAGATATTGTGGTGCCTGCAGATATTGTGGAGCCTACAGATATCGTGTAGCCTACAGATATTGTGGAGCCTACAGATATTGTGAGGTGTCCCTCCACGCACAAGTGTTTGCCAAGAGGCTGCGAGTACCTTGTAGTTGTATATGTTTAATAACAGCATCCAAACCGTTATCTCTACATTATTAGAGGTCTAGACTTTTTTACTGCATGAAATACTTTCATATATCTCATTAATATAGTGAGATAAATATAGAACACAAAAAATATTACAAATTTTACATACTAGCTGATTGTACAAAGCTTTACTGTACATTGCAATGTTTCATTCACCACAGCGATTAATAAAAATAACAACATGAAATTAACAATTTTCTCAAGCAATACTTAATCTTCCAAATATTTTTTTAAGTATCTGTCACTTCGAATTCAAAAGAAACATGCTCTAGTACAAACAGTGAGATTGTTGCGCTCGGACTCCGTACTGACATGTGTGGCCTCTCGGTAGCCGAGCCGGGCCCGCACCGACATCGGCCGACTCACGTGTCGGGCACGGTGCGGTTATGTGTGTCCCAACCTTAAATAGGTTCACTTTAAAAATTCTCAAAAGGATATCAGATTAAACACTTTTTGCTTACAAACAAAGTTTGTTTCTGACGATGGAAGGATTGTGAAGGAATTAAGATTTTTCCGGACATTTGCCATCATTCAGTGAGTAACATAATAAAATAAGTAACACTGCGTTTCGAGATCTGCGATCTGATCTCTTCTTCAGGTAAATAACTAACCTAATACATAGTTACAAACTGTTTTGAAATAAACAAATCATACCATAGCAGTGTGAAACGCGTAAGTCAGGAATCACAACCACCATGTTGTGTGTCAACTTCACTAACTCTAAAACGTGCACTTAATAAAATACTAAACACAAAACTAATTAGTAAAACTAAACTACAGAATACAGGTCACAATAGGTCTGTATTCGTCCACCATCCACCTACGACTGACCCAGTGGATTTGGCCATTGTGTAATCTACCAATGTAATAGATTAATCATTGCATTAACAAATTATTCTCTCTCGAATGTTGAAGATATGTGATTCCGACCTGCGTTACTCGTGAGTGTTTTTTGTTTGTTTCTTAACTTAAAAATAATCTGGCAACATTTGCCTTAGTAACTTTGGGGCCCTTATGTCTACGACCTATTGTATCACATGAAGTCTTAACTAAATGTGTATTACAAATTTAACTTGTTAACTGACTCCCTCTGTGTTTTTTCCCAAAAGGACCTCCAATTTCAATTGTTATACTTTACATTTGTATTTATATCCAATTTATTCCAAAATTGAACACGTCAACAGTTCTTTGCACACAGTATAGTATACTGACTGTTTCCGCTGAAATACTCAAGTCTGTGAGCCTTCTCTCACTAAGCGTGAGCTCATGTCCAGACTATCGACAGTTTAGATGTAAAGATTAACTGACCGCCTCGCAGGCCCCAGTGTTCGAGCTCGGAAGGTTTCTCGCAATTACGACATTAGAGCCGGGCTAGTTCCACTGATGAGTCCCGTTAGAGAACTGCTGTCCAGCCCCGAGTAAAGTCTGTCTTCGGTGGTTTCTGGTGATAAGAAAGTCCTCGAACACTCTCACGGTCTGCCACTACAAGCTGGAACATACTCGGCTCTGGATATCCCGATCTTCCGTTGACAGGGATTTTAGTCAAAGGGTGTGCTAGTAAATACATAACTATTTCGAAGGCTAATCGGATAAAAACCACTAACAAAAATTGATATGAAATAAAACGTTATTCTTACTGCCAGATTAGATGTAAAATAAGTAGACTATGTATTTCATAATAGAATGACACAGGTATATTACACAATATGATTGAATATAGTTAATCCTTTACAGAACACAAGTGCTCGAAACGTCCTGATAAACTATTCAACACAACGTAGTTGAATAGAAGGGGGGGGGGTTGCCTCAGAGCGAATGTTGAGTTCAGCTCCTTTTCCATTTTCTTAATGCAGCGTCTGAAATCTGACGCTGTCACAGACTAGACTCCGGAATCAATGTCAGTCCGAAGAAATCCAAAACATGTCGGCGACGAAGCAGCTGAAAACGAACTCTACACGTTTCGACATCAGAGACACCTTGTACACAAATAATGTAATCATGAGAAAGAGGTATTCCCATTGTCTCATCAGGTGCACAATTGAGTGTACTACAATGTTTTTAGACACTACCCAAAGCACGGTGAAGTTCTCATCACATAAAAACTCATAAAAAACATAAAAGTTCTCACCATTTTAAACTCTGCGCTAAGCAACTTCAAAATTGTCAACCTGATGAGACAATTCAGATGTGTTCTTCCTGCAGAGAAAAAATTAGTGCTTGTCGTCTAGAATCAGAGAGCCAATTAGCACGGTAGAAGCACACAAGCTGACAGCAGATGTGTTCTTCCTGCAGACAAAACATGAGTGCTTGTCGTCTAGAATCAGAGAGCCAATTAGCACGGTAGAAGCACACAAGCTGACAGCAGATGTGTTCTTCCTGCAGGCAAAACATGAGTGCTTGTCGTCTAGAATCAGAGAGTCAATTAGCACGGTAGAAGCACACAAGCTGACAGCAGATGTGTTCTTCCTGCAGACAAAACATGAGTGCTTGTCGTCTAGAATCAGAGAGTCAATTAGCACGGTAGAAACACACAAGCTGACAGCAGATGTGTTCTTCCTGCAGACAAAAACATGAGTGCTTGTCGTCTAGAATCAGAGAGTCAATTAACACGGTAGAATCACACAAGCTGACAGCAGATGTGTTCTTCCTGCAGACAAAACATGAGTGCTTGTCGTCTAGAATCAGAGAGTCAATTAGCACGGTAGAAGCACACAAGCTGACAGCAGATGTGTTCTTCCTGCAGACAAAACATGAGTGCTTGTCGTCTAGAATCAGAGAGTCAATTAACACGGTAGAAGCACACAAGCTGACAGCAGATGTGTTCTTCCTGCAGACAAAACATGAGTGCTTGTCGTCTAGAATCAGAGAGTCAATTAGCACGGTAGAACCACACAAGCTGACAACAGATGTGTTCTTCCTGCAGACAAAACATGAGTGCTTGTCGTCTAGAATCAGAGAGTCAATTAGCACGGTAGAACCACACAAGCTGACAACAGATGTGTTCTTCCTGCAGACAAAACATGAGTGCTTGTCGTCTAGAATCAGAGAGTCAATTAGCACGGTAGAAGCACACAAGCTGACAACAGATGTGTTCTTCCTGCAGACAAAACATGAGTGCTTGTCGTCTAGAATCAGAGAGTCAATTAGCACGGTAGAAGCACACAAGCTGACAACAGATGTGTTCTTCCTGCAGACAAAACATGAGTGCTTGTCGTCTAGAATCAGAGAGTCAATTAGCACGGTAGAAGCACACAAGCTGACAGCAGATGTGTTCTTCCTGCAGACAAAACATGAGTGCTTGTCGTCTAGAATCAGAGAGTCAATTAGCACGGTAGAAGCACACAAGCTGACAGCAGATGTGTTCTTCCTGCAGACAAAACATGAGTGCTTGTCGTCTAGAATCAGAGAGTCAATTAGCACGGTAGAAGCACACAAGCTGACAGCAGATGTGTTCTTCCTGCAGACAAAACATGAGTACTTGTCGTCTAGAATCAGAGAGTCAATTAGCACGGTAGAAGCACACAAGCTGACAACAGATGTGTTCTTCCTGCAGACAAAACATGAGTGCTTGTCGTCTAGAATCAGAGAGTCAATTAGCACGGTAGAAGCACACAAGCTGACAACAGATGTGTTCTTCCTGCAGACAAAACATGAGTGCTTGTAGTCTAGAATCAGAGAGCCAATTAGCACGGTAGAAGCACACAAGCTGACAGCAGATGTGTTCTTCCTGCAGACAAAACATGAGTGCTTGTCGTCTAGAATCAGAGAGTCAATTAGCACGGTAGAAGCACACAAGCTGACAGCAGATGTGTTCTTCCTGCAGACAAAACATGAGTGCTTGTCGTCTAGAATCAGAGAGTCAATTAGCACGGTAGAAGCACACAAGCTGACAGCAGATGTGTTCTTCCTGCAGACAAAACATGAGTGCTTGTCGTCTAGAATCAGAGAGTCAATTAGCACGGTAGAAGCACACAAGCTGACAGCAGATGTGTTCTTCCTGCAGACAAAACATGAGTGCTTGTCGTCTAGAATCAGAGAGTCAATTAGCACGGTAGAAGCACACAAGCTGACAGCAGATGTGTTCTTCCTGCAGACAAAACATGAGTGCTTGTCGTCTAGAATCAGAGAGTCAATTAGCACGGTAGAAGCACACAAGCTGACAGCAGATGTGTTCTTCCTTCAGACAAAACATGAGTACTTGTCGTCTAAAATCAGAGAGTCAATTAGCACGGTAGAAGCACACAAGCTGACAACAGATGTGTTCTTCCTGCAGACAAAACATGAGTGCTTGTCGTCTAGAATCAGAGAGTCAATTAGCACGGTAGAAGCACACAAGCTGACAGCAGATGTGTTCTTCCTGCAGACAAAACATGAGTGCTTGTCGTCTAGAATCAGAGAGTCAATTAGCACGGTAGAACCACACAAGCTGACAACAGATGTGTTCTTCCTGCAGACAAAACATGAGTACTTGTCGTCTAGAATCAGAGAGTCAATTAGCACGGTAGAACCACACAAGCTGACAGCAGATGTGTTCTTCCTGCAGACAAAACATGAGTGCTTGTCGTCTAGAATCAGAGAGTCAATTAGCACGGTAGAGGCACACGACCTGGTCTTTGTTAGATCGGTAGAGACATGTTTCCTAAGAACAAACCTGATCGTGAGTCACACTAGTTTTGGCGGAGGTTGAAATGGGAGGGTATGGAAAGGGTTAAAAATATAAAACAACTTTTTTCTCAAACCGTATTTTCCTAGCGGAACACAGTTATAACCGGCCGTCAGACTCATCAGTAACGGTCATATCACTCTCAGACAACCATGTAAAGGAACTGACAGTCGTGACTTGTAGGGCCCTCATGTGGTTAGCTAACGCTAATTCAACACCAATTTACCTTCTTACAGTTTTTTTGAAATGTGTCTAGGTAAGAAAAGTTTATTAAAAACAAACAATATTGCTTCATATTTTTCACACGTTTTGTACACCCTCATTCCATTTCTTTTTTAAAGGGAATTTCTCTATCGATTATCAATTTAAAGAACCCCCAGGTTGTGTGCTAATTGAACGCACATTGGCTCTCAGTTCCTGGAATATTACGCTGAACTCATATTTGTTCAGCGTACTAAGTGGTTGGTCGTGGTTGGTCGACGAATGCAGACTATTTTCACCTGTATTCTGTAGTTCAGTTTTAATGAATAGTGTTGTGTATAGTTTTTTATTAAGTATCCAGGTTTTATGGATGTTTTAGAGTAGGTTAAGTTGACACACAACATGGTGGTTGTGATTCCCGACTTAGGCGTATCACAACGCTCTGGTATGATTTGTTCATTTTAACCTACAGTAGATTGTAAGTGTGTGTTAGGTTAGTTATTGACTTGAAGAATAGATCAGATCGCAGATCTCAAATCGTAGTGATATTGATTTTTTTCACTGAACGATGCCAAATGTTCGGAAAAATCCTGTTTCATTCACAATCCTTCCATCGTCAAAAACAAACTTCAAACAAAGAAATACTCATACTTACAGAAGACCACTGCTGATACTACCGCCACAGTTCCTTTATTCTCTCCTTATCGCCGAAGAGAACACCGTTAAGCCAGCCAACGAGTCTTATAAACCCATTAAATTCTACATGATGCAGATTAAAAATACCCTGTAGTCGAATTGTACGCCATCTTCCTTTTCATGTCGAACAAGTTACTCAGTTGTTAAGCCTTCAGTGTATACAGCGTTCCATACTACCACATATGTCTATCGCCCATCTGTCCTCGGTTACTTCTGGTTCATTGCTAACCTAAGACAGCATACACCGTCCTCACACCTCGCGATCTCTATCATCATCAGAGGGAGGCCATGACCTACCTCACAGTTCTGACACGTTGTGTAGGAATGGTAGGGGGTGGGGAGGGGGGAAGCACATCCTACTCACTTCATACTCATCTCTTACTTCATTGTGTGCCGGGCGGCTATTTTGTTCTGTTTATCTTTGTGTTGGGAAAATTTGGACGAATCATCCATGAGCAGTTAAATGGATCAGATCAAACGAAATTTCCTTCTATTTGAGGTGTTATATCTTTGTTAGCCTACGTTCGTATTTACCTAGATGTCACCTAGAAAGGCGTTTGATATAATTTTGAGATCGAGTGTCAGAGAGGAATAAAACTAGCTAATTCTGCCTCAAATAAATAAAAACCATTTTTCATTGTATTTCGCCTTCCCTTAGTTAGGAGGTTTTACCACACTTACCACACTCTTTATCTTCGTATTCACTACCTGAGCAAAGTTCTGCTAGGCTGTTGACATCTTCTATCTATGCTGCAGATTGGTGTTCTATGATTCAAACCTGTCGTGTTTTCGTTTTATTGTTCCTTTTAATTGCGTTCTTTGTTTTATTATGCTTGTTTCACACAGCGTAGTCACGGTGGTAAAGGTTGTTTTAATATGAATTTTGATTTTAGCTCCAGTTTTCCGTCTGGAATCTGATGCTGTTGCAGACTTGACTCCTGGGATCTCCACCGTGCTTAGATATCGTGTTAGTAACATCGTAGTTCACTCAATTGTGCCCCTGATGAGACAATGATAATACCTCTTCACCTGGATTACACTTTATTTTATATTTGGCAAACCCTTTTTGTCTGATGTCGAATGATCGCCGCTGGTATGAATTTTTTTCTTTAACCTAGAATTAATCATGCATTAGATTAGTCATTTACCTGAAGAAGAGCTCAGAATGCAGTTCTCGAAACGTAGCGTCACTGATTGTATCAATGAACTATGGCAAACATACCCTGTATTCTATTTATTTCTTCCAACACGGTACCGGTACATAACCATTTAGCCTATGACTAAAAAAATGACTTATTTATCTAGGTATAAGAACAACTTAAAACTATGTTATGTTTACATACAACATGCAATCAAAACTTCCAGTTTACCAAGACAATCTTAACAAGACTACATTGCAATAAGATGTAACAATGAAAATGGTATTAACAGAACAATCGAATATCAACATGCATAATATCAACAAAACAATAAGATAACCATACAGTAACAAACATAACAAAGACTAGTAACAAAATAAATAATTTTAACAAGACAAGAGAATAACAGTAACAAATTACATCACAACAAAGTTCCTGAGTATTAGGACCTATAATTAGTTAACAATTCACTTTATTTTTTCTTTGAAAGGCGAAAGAGACCCCAGGAAGAAATCCACCTGCCCGGACCACACACCACCATGCCTCAGAATTCTTGCAACGCCACTGTTGCATGCGTAGTTCGTGGGCAGGAATTTGCGGCAGAAGACAGTCCGTGATCTCGTTCCCCTAGGGACGCTCAAATCAACCATTTCCAGGAGAGCAGGGCAGTCCACCAGTCCGTTGATCAGCTTGAACAGGAAGAGAACATCGAAGATGATGCGCCGATGGTACAGTGACTGCAGATTAAAACGCTGTTCCAGTTGGAGATATAGGCGTTTAGTTTTTTTTTTTAATTTAACGGTAAAGACCTAGTCGGCCAATTCTAACCATAATTTCATTCATTGAGCTATTATTGAATATTTATTTGGATTTTGGAGTGTTCAACTCAAATTTCGACCACGTTTCATATTAAAAAAATTTCAACCTAAATTAAATTTTTACCTTGGCCGGAAATCAAGGAGAAAATTAGCCTTCCCCAAACCATGCAGGGAATGTATAGAGCTTCTCCACGACTATGTAGTAATCACATCACTTATAATATTTTAACGATCTCTCGCAAGCATTACTTAATAATCAGCAGCTACTAACAAAAAATAATTATGACATTATTCATTCAACAGTTACGTATGTGCGGTAAAAGGCGTCAAGTGAAAAGAGTTAGGGTTTCTGAAACATTTCACTACCATTTTCTAATAATTGATAAAAGAAAAGTCACAATTATCCAATAATTAATTTTATACGCGAGACCTTTCAACATCAAAGATGCCATCGTCAGGTGTGAAACAACAATTTGAATAATATAAATATTTAACATTTCAAATTAATTATCAGCTGAGTAAAGCTTAATGCAAGATTTGTTTAATTTAAGGTAAAATAAAATAAATATTAATGTATGCATAAAAGTTTGGGTTCAAAAAGAATTTTGTTATATTTTAAAAGAAGGGTGAATTTTGAATCGGTCCAAAACAATTTTTTAATATTTTATCTTTATAATTTGTTATGTATAACGTTTCATAAGCGTCCAGTTATTCTTACTTATGGACTTGTTTTAATAATGTGAAATTTAAAAAATGTGATTTGTTTCTAATGCATGTTTGGCAATAGCTGATATTTGAGATTGTCCGTATTTATAATATCTTTCGTGTTCTTTAAATCTTTTTTTAAGGGTTCGTTTTGTCTGGCCAATGTAAATCTTATCACAATCTTCACAGTTAATTTTGTAAATTCCACTTTTATTTTAATTTAATATTTTATCTTTTGGATTTCCAATTAAATTGTTTATCTTATTCGTTGTGAAAAATGTTATGTTCATGTCAACTTTTTTTCTGAATACTTTTTTAATTTCTTTATGAAATGGATTTCATAAAGAAATCCATGGATTTCATGGATTTCGTCTTTCTTCTTGTTCGCTTTTTAAAGTAGTTCTTGATGTTTTTAATAAACTCTTCTTTTGTTTTTCTAATAAACTGTCAATTAATTTTGTTGAGTATCCATTGAAAACTGCTATACTTTTTATATTTCTTAGTTCTTTCATATACTCATCGTGTTTTAAAGGTGTTGTAAGTAATCTATTAATCACGGTGTGGAAAGCATCTCTTTTTCGACAATCTTTGATGTTGAAAGGCCTCGTGTATAAAAAAATTATTGGAAAGTTTTTCTTTCATTAATTATTAGAAAATAGTGTATTCCAATAAGAAGAGCTCCTCCTTCAATTTCACTACCAGCTTACCTACCGCACTACAGCAGTTTCAAATACATGTAAACTCAGAATCCTCTATAAAATGATATTAGAGACCTTCCTCCAAGTGCGGGCTATACTCATCTGTAGTCTTACACATTACATTTGGGACTTTTTTAAGCATATATTGTGTTTTTGGAGCAAAAAGTGTATTTAGTTTTTCACATGTAGCACAGCATATAATTTCGCTAAACTCAGTCAAATAACAATCCAAAATATATTAAATATATACAACTTGCACATTTACTTTTCAGGAAATAGTTCCAAAACTGGAAAACAGGAAAAAAATATATTGGTTGGGCCCACTGAAAACCATAAAAGTCTATCAAAGTCAAACAATTACTTTAACATGTAAGTTGTATAGCGCCTAAAAAGAGTTCATACAGGTAAGCTTGTCTGGCGACAGCAATTAGGAAAAATAACTCACGTCAAGATTAACTCCTGTAACCAACAACGGTTCCAGTTGACGATATGCAAAGCAATAAATTAATAGTGCAGTTTTCTAGTTGATTACTATGTAAAATAAATTGCGTAATAACATTGATTATGGGTGTTCTGTCGCTTGCCGTGAATGTCGACCTAACTTCGCATGGAGTGGTGTCAGCACTGTCAGGGAGTTCATAAAGTCGAAACTCAGGTTTTTCTGTCCAAGATTTTATCCATTATTAAACCAGATGCTATGCATTAAATGTCCATTACAAGATATCGAGTATAAAATCATATTCTGTAGAAACCACTACCGAGGCCCCAGGAGGATTCACGACAGGCTGGCTTACACTTGGATAACCCCATAGTAGTTCCAGAGCGGGAAACTAGTAACCGCAGTGTTGATCGATTAATGGACGCTGAAACAAGAGGAGTGCTAGAGGGTAATTACCAAAATATACCAAGTTTTCAATTCACTCAAGCTTCCAAATATCCTACCAATACACTCAGCGCAGGATTATAGGAAATCTTACCAGTAATTTGAGGATAAGGTAGACAAAAGAAAGGAGCCTTTGAGTAATTATTATACACCTTTACCGATCCAAACACTAGTTTTGAATACAATGAAAGTTCTCGGTAATAACTTAATGTCCAAGTTTTCAAACAAGTATTCCACACCACCTCTGGTGTCACGAGAAGACCTGCAGGTTGTGATGGAATGTACCACGAGATGTACGTCCGGCGGACGCGGACAAGTGGACCACAGAAGACCACAGTAATTGGCATGCGGTCCACGTGTAGGAATAACTACCGCAATTGTTCTGCCCACACGGTAACGCGTTGCGTCGAACCTTTTAAAAGCCACTTTCCACGAAGGTAATCTGCTCTTAACAGCTCCAGACGACATCGTTTGGAATTTTAGTTCTTCTGTCTGGCGCGACGGCGTACCCTGAGTGTAAAGGTAACCGGTCACATGTGCTGGACATTCGGGAGGAGCCTTTACTTTTCAACTCGCGTTTTGATCCTACCTTCCCGTGCTGAGGCGACGATGGCTGGAGTGGTCGTACTCGTAGTTCCGGGTTTAGGAAAGATTTCCACAGCCGCAATGTAAATCGTCTCACCTATCAGTTGCCAGGTTGTCTTGGTTATACTCGCTAGCGTTACGCGTAGGTTCTTCCGATGTCTTGAGTAAATTGAGGGTCTGCCTTCTGTGGAAGAGTTTATGACCGACCGCCGCATACACCGGTTTCGCCATCTTGAAACTTTCAGTGGGATAGTGGTAACATCTACATCGACGGGCGGCCTCAGGGAGTCATATACCGAGTGTCATTCTTATATGTAGTTGATATTGGTTAAGAAGCGCATGAAAATGATTTAGAACTTATGAGCTTTTGTGATGGTTGAGGGAATATTAGGGAGAATGACGACAAAACAAAATTATGTACTATACATTTGCTACTGTTAAAATAAATTCAAAATAAGAATTAATTACGTTTAAATTACATCTCTGTGTTTGCAAATTACAAAATAACAGGCAGCAATTATAGTTGGCTGCCATCTAATGGAAATACTTTGGTTTTAATACATATATCTAGTAGCATTTATGTTATATGTTTTTTAGGTTTGTTTTAAACAAACATTAAAGCAATAGCAATTTTCAGATATTTCAATTACGTATGTTTATAAAAGAGTGTGTCAGTTCTGTTAAGCAAAACTGACGAACTAAACAGAGCCCACGTGAATTGAAAAATGTCTTTATTAGAGGCGAAGTTAGGACTATAAAGTCCTCTCTACCACTTAACCTCATAACAAAGTTAAACTACATATATACATTTATAACTAAACATAAATCCATTTATTTAAATTATGTATTAAATTAACCTTAGCTTAAAAAACAAGCATCAATAATTAATGTAAATTTATACATATTTACACTGCTATAACAATGCACACCGGCATTCATTCAACTTGCATTCAGTTGCCCTAAGTACCACACTCCAAAGCCGCCAACCGCTATACCCCCTGAGCCCCCAGCTTCAAGGCCCTGACCTCCGCCCCGAAGCGAGCGCGCTTATCGATGGCTCTTATGTTTACAGGTAAGGCACTCCACAATCGACAGGCAGAAACTGTAAACGATTTACTAAAGGTAGTTGTTCGATGAATTGGGATAGATAATAAGGATGTACCCCTCCTTGTGCTTCGTTCACTTATTTCATACATAAATTGAAAATTGTTTGATAGATAACTGGGACAATTTGTATTTAAAAGAGCGTGCAACAGAATGAGTGAGTGATAGTCTCGAAGGTATTGTAATTTTAAGATAGATAATTGATTGAAGTAGGGCGTTATTTGATCATCACGTCTAAAATTGAAAATGAACCTAATGTAAAAGTTCTGAGCACGCTGAAGTCTATTTGAAAGCTCCATAGTCACGTCATTAATGACTATGTCACAGTTGAAGTGAGGCAGTACAAGAGTCTTTATCAGCATTATTTTAACTTGGTTTTGGTAGATATGAAGCCATCTTAAGTGTTTGACAATAATAAGTCCTAGAATTTTTCTCCCTCAGAGTGTTCTATCTCTTGATCACTTAGTTTTAATTTGAAGATTAAGTATACTCGTCAGTTAATAAAGATAACTTTAGAAACTCGAAAATACCTTTTTTTAAATAATGTACTTAATTATTCGACTTGGAAGTAGACTTTATTTATTTGGTCGTCAATTTGAACAAGGTTAACATGGATATTTTTACAGTTCTGCTTTTTTATCGTGTCCATTAAAATTATAAATAAAAAGCAGAGGGTATACAATTTGTATACTTTATTGCTTTCCGTCCGCTTCCGTTACTTTAAAAAGCATGGTAGGGTTAGAGGGAGAGAATTTCCCCATCACTCTACCGCTATGGTTATGACTCACGGACACTCGGTCCGATATAGCTTCACTCACGGACACTCGGTCCTATATAGCTTCACTCACGGACACTCGGTCCGATATAGATTCACTCACGGACACTCGGTCCGATATAGCTTCACTCACGGACACTCGGTCCGATATAGCTTCACTCACGGTTTACCGGGAACTTATTTTTAAAAAAGTTGCTTTCTGACCAGTTTTCCTTGATATACAAATCTCCCTACCTTGTTCTTGACCTATTATGAACTTTGATTATGTAAGAGAGTCTAAGTTCCCTAGTGGGGAGTACGCACATAGTTTATCACGCTGATAGCAATACTATCTGTGGACCTCAATGAGCCCAGGTTTAGATAGCAAGTGTTCAAACAACTAGAGAGGCCGTATCTCATTGTTTAATGTGTGAACGACCGGTAGAATACGATAAACTTGTCGACTTTTGTGAATCAAATTCCATTGTTACAGTTTGAGAATTCGGAGAACGATTAGGTTGCACTTTAAACCTAATAATAATTATTGTTGAATTTTCTACACGATCAAATTCTGAAAATTATATAATTACTGTAGGTGGATTACGAGAAGACCACTGGCCCAGTACACGTAACAACTGTGTATTGTGCGGTATCACATAATATTGCAGGCGCTTACGTCAATAATAACTCTGCAACATCAGAGCACAGGATTGTAGTTCGGGTGTCAAGAGAGGTGATTAGCGCTCTCAAGTTTTCGGTATAAATAGATCAGGGGTCATCTCGTGACTCGCATACAGTAGGGATACAAAAATAAACGCGGGTGATAGTATACATTTATTGGCTGATCGTGTAGCGTAGATTCTCACGCCAGTTGCTGATGAACGAAGCCGGTTTCTGTGTGTCTGTACGCGCTATAACTGTCGAACGAGTTAACCTAGAACGTTGAAATTTGGTGTAAAACTTTACCTGTACCGTGTGAAGTCTCCTGTCTGTCTAACAGTGATTCTGGCTACATTGTTCGTATGAAGTAACCATACTTGAAACTTTACTTCTAACACCTCTAAGCACTGGCTGTCTAAAGTATTCTGTCTGTCTAACAGTGATTCTGGCTACATTGTTCGTATGGAGTAACCATACTTGAAACTTTACTTCTAACACCTCTAAGCACTGGCTATCTAAAGTCTTCCGTCTGTCTAACAGTGATTCTGGCTACATTGTTCGGTATGGAGTAACCATACTTGAAACTTTACTTCTAACACCTCTGAGCACTGGCTATCTAAAGTATTCTGTCTGTCTAACAGTGATTCTGGCTACATTGTTCGTATGGAGTTAACCATACTTGAAACTTTACTTCTAACACCTCTAAGCACTGGCTGTCTAAAGTCTCCTGTCTGTCTAACAGTAATTCTGGCTACATTGTTCGTATGGAGTAACCATACTTGAAACTTTACTTCTAACACCTCTAAGCACTGGCTGTCTAAAGTATTCTGTCTGTCTAACAGTGATTCTGGCTACATTGTTCGTATGGAGTAACCATACTTGAAACTTTACTTCTAACACCTCTAAGCACTGGCTGTCTAAAGTCTTCTGTCTGTCTAACAGTGATTCTGGCTACATTGTTCGTATGGAGTAACCATACTTGAAACTTACTTCTAACACCTCTAAGCACTGGCTGTCTAAAGTCTCTGTCTGTCTAACAGTGATTCTGGCTACATTGTTCGTATGGAGTAACCATACTTGAAACTTTACTTCTAACACCTCTAAGCACTGGCTGTCTAAAGTATTCTGTCTGTCTAACAGTGATTCTGGCTACATTGTTCGTATGGAGTAACCATACTTGAAACTTTACCTTCTAACACCTCTAAGCACTGGCTGTCTAAAGTATTCTGTCTGTCTAACAGTGATTCTGGCTACATTGTTCGTATGGAGTAACCATACTTGAAACTTCTAAGCACTGGCTGTCTAAAGTATTCTGTCTGTCTAACAGTAATTCTGGCTACATTGTTCGTATGGAGTAACCATACTTGAAACTTTACTTCTAACACCTCTAAGCACTGGCTGTCTAAAGTCTTCTGTCTGTCTAACAGTGATTCTGGCTACATTGTTCGTATGGAGTAACCATACTTGAAACTTTACTTCTAACACCTCTAAGCACTGGCTGTCTAAAGTCTCCTGTCTGTCTAACAGTGATTCTGGCTACATTGTTCGTATGGAGTAACCATACTTGAAACTTTACTTCTAACACCTCTAAGCACTGGCTGTCTAAAGTCTTCTGTCTGTCTAACAGTGATTCTGGCTACATTGTTCGTATGGAGTAACCATACTTGAAACTTTACTTCTAACACCTCTAAGCACTGGCTGTCTAAAGTATTCCTGTCTGTCTAACAGTGATTCTGGCTACATTGGTCGTATGGAGTAACCATACTTGAAACTTTACCTCTAACACCTCTAAGCACTGGCTGTCTAAAAACACTGGCTTGAAACTTTACTTCTAACACCTCTAAGCACTGGCTGTCTAAAGTCTTCTGTCTGTCTAACAGTGATTCTGGCTACATTGGTCGTGTGGAGTAACCATACCTGAATCTTATCACATCTATTCCAAGTGTAGTCAAGATAGGGATCCCTCCCACCACCTACTATCGTACTAAAACAATGGATGATCGTAGGAATACGAACTACGCGAGATCCGATAGATCCAGTACTCCAGTACTCTTCCATCTGCATTGAAGGAATGTCTCGCAGTCTAAGATTACGTAATAGAGTAGCTACTAAAACAATGGATGATCGTAGGAATACGAACTACGCGAGATCCGATAGATCCAGTACTCCAGTACTCTTCCATCTCCATTGAAGGAATGTCTCGCAGTCTAAGATTACGTAATAGAGTAGCTACTAAAACAATGGATGATCGTAGGGAATACGAACTACGCGAGATCCGATAGATCCAGTACTCCAGTACTCTTCCATCTGCATTGAAGGAATGATCTCGCAGTCTAAGAGCACGTAATAGAGTAGCTTTGAGTATGTCTTCTGTGTATAATGTTAAGACTTTTGGATTTCCTCATTCTCTTAAAGTCCTATTTGAGAGGTTATTAAGTGAACAGAGTGCTTTGCCTCATAGAACGCGACACAGTCTAAGCTGGGGGAAAACGCATTAAATCCTGGATTTAGAGCCTTTTCCCTAATGGGTTTCCAAAATATCCTCAAAGGTTTATCAGTAAGAGGTTTATCAATATTATATATATATATACTAATATGTCTTAGAATAACATCCAAGGCGGTTGGTTATACGTTACACGTATTCTGCAAAATCTGTTTTCCAGGTATAGATAACACACAACTAATCAACAATCATCTCACAACAGTTCCAGGACGAGGTGTAACACAAGTAAACATGTGCTGCATTGCATACAAACTGGAATGTCGGAGCTGCATAATTGGCTCAGGCAGATTTTGAAGGTATTGGAACCGAGCTGGGGTTTACCTTTATCGACTACACAGCACACCTGCATGAGTGTTTCTGAGAAGGAACTAGAAATCTAGATTAGACTTCATAAAACAAAAGCGTGTTCTAAAATGTGTAATAAAATTTGCAATCAGAAAACATAAAGCTTGATATCGGCTTTAGAAAAACAAACTTCATGACTTTATAAATGTTTTCCACAAATATACATTTATTGTATAAGATTTACAGAATAAAATAATCAACTGTATATATCATTACAACACATTGCAAACAAACAAAACATAAGTAACACTAGCATTAGATTTAAAAAGCTTTAAACAAAATAAGAACACAATTTAAAAAATATCCACTACATTTGCAATTTTTGTTGGAATTAATAATTGTAATGTTTTAGAAAGCAATACAATAAAATAGTGAGATGCTTGAGACTATGGAACATGATCTACGAAGTCAAGGGTCTCACTTGAAATATTTTTAAACTCACGTTTGTACAATCGTTAAACATGTTCGGTACGACTTTGAGACTGGCATTCACATCAGGAGTATCGCAGGGCTCTATAATTGGACCTGTGTTGTTCCTGTTTTACGTCGACGATCTCGGACTAAAGTTTTCGATTTTTTAGTATACAGAGGATACGTGTACGGTACACATCGTGTTATTGACGCATCGATGCATGCTACACACATCCTGTCTAGATTTAGCTGCAATAAATTTAACTTTTCCACTTCTTGTTGTCAACAGTTATTACCTCTTAAACACAGTATAACTTCAGAAACGTTACATAGTATCTCTTTGTTAACAAGCAGTTCTCTTTCATAGTCAGTAAGAGCACTAATTATAAGTAGTGTAAGTGCCTTCTGTTATATTTTTACCTTGGGCTTCTTTCTGATTCACTCCCATTTTCGAACATATCTAAACGAGATGATTAAACTTAAAAAAAGATTTGGTAATATACTTTTGTGAAATAATCTGAAATTTATTTTTATCGTTACCTCGTACATTTATATATAGAAGGCAAGCCTTCTAAGGTGTCCTAAACATATATTATGCTGTAACGATTAGACCTGTAACAAAGTAACTAAATACAACCCCCCTAACACACATACTGGAAGTAAAAAGAGTTCTAGAATTCCAGGGAATTGAAGTCGACCGGCTTAGGGACAAAAAGTGTTTAGCCACACATATTGCAATAGGAAAATTATAAATTGAAAATGGAATACCTTTCATAATTTTATGGCCTTTTACTAATAAGGGTAGATATATGTGATAATTTCCACCATTACAACCCATCGTTCTGATCTCGACCGTGTACAGAGCGCCAGTGTACCATTCCCATACAAAGGGGTATTCCAGCAGTCGAGTGATGATCGTCTAGTAACAACCCACCGTTCTGATCTCGATCGTGTACAGAGCGCCAGTGTACCATTCCCATACAAGGGGGTATTCCAGCAGTCGAGTGATGATCGTCTAGTAACAACCCACCGTTCTGATCTCGATCGTGTACAGAGCGCCAGTGTACCATTCCCATACAAGGGGGTATTCCAGCAGTCGAGTGATGATCGTCTAGTAACAACCCACCGTTCTGATCTCGATCGTGTACAGAGCGCCAGTGTACCATTCCCATACAAGGGGGTATTCCAGCAGTCGAGTGATGATCGTCTAGTAACAACCCACCGTTCTGATCTCGATAGTGTACAGAGCGCCAGTGTACCATTCCCATACAAGGGAGTATTCCAGCAGTCGAGTGATGATCGTCTAGTAACAACCCACCGTTCTGATCTCGATAGTGTACAGAGCGCCAGTGTACCATTCCCATACAAGGGGGTATTCCAGCAGTCGAGTGATGATCGTCTAGTAACAACCCACCGTTCTGATCTCGATAGTGTACAGAGCGCCAGTGTACCATTCCCATACAAGGGGGTATTCCAGCAGTCGAGTGATGATCGTCTAGTAACAACCCACCGTTCTGATCTCGACCGTGTACAGAGCGCCAGTGTACCATTCCCATACAAGGGGTATTCCAGCAGTCGAGTGATGATCGTGTTAGTAGACAACCCTCGTTCTGATCTCGATAGTGTACAGAGCGCCAGTGTACCATTCCCATACAAGGGGGTATTCCAGCAGTCGAGTGATGATCGTCTAGTAACAACCCACCGTTCTGATCTCGAGTGTACAGAGCGCCAGTGTACCATTCCCATAACAAGAAACTATTTAGCAGTCGAGTGATGATCGTCTAGTAACAACCCATTCTGATCTCGATAGTGTACAGAGCGCCAGTGTATTCCCATACATATTCAGCAGTCGAGTGATGATCGTCTAGTAACAACCCAGTTCTGATCTCGATAGTGTAGAAGCGCCAGTGTAATTTACAAGTATTCCAGCAGTCGAGTGATGATCGTCTAGTAACAACCCACCGTTCTGATCTCGACCGTGTATAAGCGCCAGTGTACCATTCCCATACGTATTCCAGCAGTCGAGTGATGATCGTCTGGTAACAACCCACCGTTCTTGATATACAAGCGCCATACCATTCCCATACAATATTCCAGCAGTCGAGTGATGATCGTCTAGTAACAACCCACCGTTCTGATCTCGATTTCAGCATTGTACCATTCCACATGATCGTCTAGTAACAACCCACCGTGATCTCGATAGTGTACAGAGCGCCAGTGTACCATTCCCATACAAGGGGGTATTCCAGCAGTCGAGTGATGATCGTCTAGTAACAACCCACCGTTCTGATCTCGACCGTGTACAGAGCGCCAGTGTACCATTCCCATACAAGGGGGTATTCCAGCAGTCGAGTGATGATCGTCTAGTAACAACCCACCGTTCTGATCTCGATCGTGTACAGAGCGCCAGTGTACCATTCCCATACAAGGGGGTATTCCAGCAGTCGAGTGATGATCGTCTAGTAACAACCCATCGTTCTGATCTCGACCGTGTACAGAGCGCCAGTGTACCATTCCCATACAAGGGGGTATTCCAGCAGTCGAGTGATGATCGTCTAGTAACAACCCATCGTTCTGATCTCGACCGTGTACAGAGCGCCAGTGTACCATTCCCATACAAGGGGGTATTCCAGCAGTCGAGTGATGATCGTCTAGTAACAACCCACCGTTCTGATCTCGATAGTGTACAGAGCGCCAGTGTACCATTCCCATACAAGGGGGTATTCCAGCAGTCGAGTGATGATCGTCTAGTAACAACCCACCGTTCTGATCTCGATAGTGTACAGAGCGCCAGTGTACCATTCCCATACAAGGGGGTATTCCAGCAGTCGAGTGATGATCGTCTAGTAACAACCCACCGTTCTGATCTCGACCGTGTACAGAGCGCCAGTGTACCATTCCCATACAAGGGGGTATTCCAGCAGTCGAGTGATGATCGTCTAGTAACAACCCACCGTTCTGATCTCGATAGTGTACAGAGCGCCAGTGTACCATTCCCATACAAGGGGGTATTCCAGCAGTCGAGTGATGATCGTCTAGTAACAACCCATCGTTCTGATCTCGATAGTGTACAGAGCGCCAGTGTACCATTCCCATACAAGGGGGTATTCCAGCAGTCGAGTGATGATCGTCTAGTAACAACCCATCGTTCTGATCTCGACCGTGTACAGAGCGCCAGTGTACCATTCCCATACAAGGGGTATTCCAGCAGTCGAGTGATGATCGTCTAGTAACAACCCACCGTTCTGATCTCGATAGTGTACAGAGCGCCAGTGTACCATTCCCATACAAGGGGGTATTCCAGCAGTCGAGTGATGATCGTCTAGTAACAACCCACCGTTCTGATCCCTAGTGTACAGAGCGCCAGTGTACCATTCCCATACAAGGGGGTATTCCAGCAGTCGAGTGATGATCGTCTAGTAACAACCCACCGTTCTGATCTCGATCGTGTACAGAGCGCCAGTGTACCATTCCCATACAAGGGGGTATTCCAGCAGTCGAGTGATGATCGTCTAGTAACAACCCATCGTTCTGATCTCGACCGTGTACAGAGCGCCAGTGTACCATTCCCATACAAGGGGGTATTCCAGCAGTCGAGTGATGATCGTCTAGTAACAACCCACCGTTCTGATCTCGACCGTGTACAGAGCGCCAGTGTACCATTCCCATACAAGGGGGTATTCCAGCAGTCGAGTGATGATCGTCTAGTAACAACCCATCGTTCTGATCTCGACCGTGTACAGAGCGCCAGTGTACCATTCCCATACAAGGGGGTATTCCAGCAGTCGAGTGATGATCGTCTAGTAACAACCCACCGTTCTGATCTCGACCGTGTACAGAGCGCCAGTGTACCATTCCCATACAAGGGGGTATTCCAGCAGTCGAGTGATGATCGTCTAGTAACAACCCACCGTTCTGATCTCGACCGTGTACAGAGCGCCAGTGTACCATTCCCATACAAGGGGTATTCCAGCAGTCGAGTGATGATCGTCTAGTAACAACCCACCGTTCTGATCTCGACCGTGTACAGAGCGCCAGTGTACCATTCCCATACAAGGGGGTATTCCAGCAGTCGAGTGATGATCGTCTAGTAACAACCCACCGTTCTGATCTCGACCGTGTACAGAGCGCCAGTGTACCATTCCCATACAAGGGGGTATTCCAGCAGTCGAGTGATGATCGTCTAGTAACAACCCACCGTTCTGATCTCGACCGTGTACAGAGCGCCAGTGTACCATTCCCATACAAGGGGGTATTCCAGCAGTCGAGTGATGATCGTCTAGTAACAACCCACCGTTCTGATCTCGACCGTGTACAGAGCGCCAGTGTACCATTCCCATACAAGGGGTATTCCAGCAGTCGAGTGATGATCGTCTAGTAACAACCCACCGTTCTGATCTCGACCGTGTACAGAGCGCCAGTGTACCATTCCCATACAAGGGGGTATTCCAGCAGTCGAGTGATGATCGTCTAGTAACAACCCACCGTTCTGATCTCGACCGTGTACAGAGCGCCAGTGTACCATTCCCATACAAGGGGGTATTCCAGCAGTCGAGTGATGATCGTCTAGTAACAACCCACCGTTCTGATCTCGATAGTGTACAGAGCGCCAGTGTACCATTCCCATACAAGGGGGTATTCCAGCAGTCGAGTGATGATCGTCTAGTAACAACCCACCGTTCTGATCTCGACCGTGTACAGAGCGCCAGTGTACCATTCCCATACAAGGGGGTATTCCAGCAGTCGAGTGATGATCGTCTAGTAACAACCCACCGTTCTGATCTCGACCGTGTACAGAGCGCCAGTGTACCATTCCCATACAAGGGGGTATTCCAGCAGTCGAGTGATGATCGTCTAGTAACAACCCACCGTTCTGATCTCGACCGTGTACAGAGCGCCATTGTACCACACCCGTACAAGGGGGTATCTCCTAGCAGTCATCACTCATCGTTTATTTACTTTGGTTTATACGTACAAATTGAATGCTCAAATATATTTTACCTTTTTCAATACGTAGTCATGTAACGGGCTATAGTAAGCATTCCCGCCCCCTCCGAACAACACAGAAATTTCACTAAAATAACTATTAACAGCGCGATGCTGCAGCTAGGCCTAGTGCTATAAGTCATGGGACCTAGCGCAACACTAGCGAATTCTGTTGGCGGGTTCTAGTTATTAACCTCTGTGGGACTTCCTTTTGGAGAGTACCTTAACTTAGCCTTCCATAGGCTTACTAGATCTGGCTGTTGTTTTGATAATGACAGTGTGATGTCTAAGTATATAATAGGTGGATTTTTGCGGCTTTATAAGTAATTCTTAACTATCGTTATATTGTACTTAGGGTTACAAATGATCCGTATATATTTTAAAGTTTGAAGTTAATGCAAACAAAGATTGATTAAAATGTTTTTTATAAAGTGAAAAACGAGCAGTACTATAAAAAGATCAAAGCGATCTGTAGGCATAAACAATTGGGAACGAGTCAATATAATTTTCTTATTTATTAAGGAGCGAACATGTCCTTCTAAAAATAATATCGTTGCATATGTGTTCTGTTCGATAACTCTTGATAGAAACGTTCTAGAGACCTGAAACTCGGTACATCGATTCCTCTTGATGTAAGGAAGAACTCCATTGATTTTCGGGAAAAAAGATCAAAGTATAACAAAATTCTACGAAGCCGGGAATTGCTTAGATCGGTAAAGCCTTTCGTTAGGTTCTGTCGTCGTTCTTAAATGCTCTGTTAAACATGTTTATAATTCTGTATTGCCAAAAAAATTTTACAAAAAGTAAAAATATTGTAGTCGTTTATTTAACCAAAAGGAGGAGTTTAAAACTTAGTGGGGAGTCTTCTTTGAAGCTACGCACTATTTTAAACATTCATACGGAGATTTTTGCTGTGACAACATTATAGGATTATGTATATTTGTGTCTTTCGTGATATGCCCCCAAAAGACATATCACGAAATATAATAATAATAATAATAATAATAATAATAATAATAATAATAATAATAATAATAATAATAATAATAATAATAATAATAATATAATATATTATTGTGTCTTTCTAATTTAGCGCCCAAGGAAGAAATCCGTATTAAAGACAATGTAAGGATTGTACAGAGAATTCGCAATAACCGCTTGATGGTACTCACTCTTAGAGTCGTATATAAATAGCCACAAGCACCGAGATTACGTTTTGACAGCACCTTGACATGTTTTATTCCTCTTTGTTCCGAAGCTTATAAGACGCATTGTATAGAGTAAGGCGGCAGAGAATCGCTGCGCCTGCAGTCCTGAGTAGGCAGCACGCAGTACAGGTCCGTCTCTTCAGCGCCTAGCCACCACAGTCTGTGCCCGACTGTCCAGACGTACTGTCGCACCGCCTCCAAGAGTAAGTATTATACTACAATACTACAGTACTACACACCATACACTATAACTGGGGTCCTAACAAATTAATGATCTTAGATTTTATTATAGGTATTGCCCTATTTTTTAGAAATATTTAAAACGTACTTTGAAATATAATAAATAAATTAAATTGTACTTTGAAAAGTTAGTAACTTTGATCATCTAAAATCTGTCAACAAGATGGCAGAATCAATTAAAAGTGCCTCGACGTTCAAAGCGATTTTTAGCGTCCCAAGCATTTGATAGTCCTGACGAGTTTATGGCATAAGAGGAGATCTGTGAACGAAGCACTCGCTAAGATGAAGGCTTCACTTTCTGAAAGTGAGGCTGGAAGTCTGAAGATGAGGCTTCTCTTATTTAGGTCCCAGCATTTGCAGTGGCTCCCTGAACATATTACAAGTATTGCATTTTGTTCGTCTTTTAAGATAAGATGAAGGAAATTTCAATCAATACTAACTAGTTTGGGTTTCGATTTGTAGTTTGACGTTTAAAATTGTATGATGTCAAATAGTACTTGACGATTGCTATACATTTTGTGATGTTTTGGCAAAATATACTATTTGATTTGATCTCTAAGAAATTAAATTTATAGTTAGTTAAGTCTGTGTTTCAATGTTTCTAATCTTTTAGATCAACTTGATTGATTTTGAGTGCAGTTTTTACTATTCAACATATTTACAATCAATAGTTGCAAACAATTTTTAATTTTGAAATTACAGTAATAATAACACAGCTCATTGCTATTATTGTTACTATACAACAATTTCAGATATGTTACCTATTATTGTACTGTGGGACTCACAATAGATCTTGGGAAGCAATTGTAACCGTACTTGCGCATGTAATGTATCCATTCAAATATTTAGGATTCAGGTCTCAAAGCTCAAAATCAAAGTGGTTTTATCGAGTTCTATAGTTAATATAGAAGCTGTTCATCGAATGCTTTAACTGGATAAATTATATCGTCCAATTAAACTGATGTACATTGGTGCAAAATAGGGCAACTCACCTTTTGATTCCGGTAAATCGTCTTCTGGGTTCGTCTCTATGCAGCGATTAAAATGTCGGCAGTTTTCCACGGTTTACGCCATGAATGTCCCTTGCACACGCCGACCGCTATGAGAGTATATATATATATATATATATATATATATATATATATATATATATATATATATACAACGTTACTACGTTGGTACCGAATTGTGCATGATTCAATACTGTTGACTGACATAACATTGTGTTTTAGACAACCATTAAACATTTTTTTATGATTATACACTTTAGATTTTACTAAAGAAGTAAATCTTGATTGACTAAGTAATTAATATTTGTAATAATATTTGATCTTAACTAAAAGTTATCAATAAATTACATTAGTTCTCAGTAAAAGTAGTTTTACAATTGCAAAATTGAAAAAAAAACAAGAGACAGAATAGTCAAAATTTAGATTCACGATATTTATATAATATTCAATGATAAAAACACATTTAATGGAAGAATATTAAGTTTTATAAAGTTAAACTAAAACGATTGCATAACAATTAAAGACCCTCATTGTGAACCAAGAAATTAAATAAATTCATACATCACTGGTTCAATAATCATTATTTAAACACAGTTAAAATAATAATAAAATCATAGTAGTATACTTAGGGTATATGTTTTATTCGTACTCTGAGGAATTGTTCCTGACTCTATTCATTACAATATATGAGCAACATTTCATTACAATGTAATTTTAGTTTCTATTTTTATCATACTTTGTTAACCACTCAATATAATTAGCGATATAAAATATTTGCTCGCTAATTGTTTTAAAATGACAACCCAGTTAAAGAAAAATAATAATAATATGTACATTTTATTGAAATATAACATTCAGAACTAATATGTGTTTTATATTAAAACAAGATAGAAAATTGGACAGAATAGTACAGATAATAGGGGCGTTCTGTGTGTGGTCTGCTATCAGCAATATCTGCTGAATTGCTGAGTCAGGTCGTGAGGCTATAGAACACATACTCAACTGATGACGTTACTAAAAGTTGACCGGATCCATTAATAATTAATAGTTTAATGCAGCTGAGACCCTAGTAAAATATTTGCAGGGAAAGCCAAATGTACAGTTTTGTATTGTCTTCTCACCAATGTTGCATAGAACCGGCTTGGCAACCTCTCTCAATCCAAACATTATTAATATATCCAGTTACTATTATATAAATAATATGACCCGATTTATCTTTATCAAGATCAAATATGAGATTATGAGTTGGCTGTATATTTGTGTATATGAGTGTTAAAGTATAAATGCTGCAACCAAATGCTTAAATGCTGCACAGACATGGGAGGTTGTTTTGTTTTAACGGTCGTATTACGAAATTGGGGGGAAATCTCTGTAGGCAGCAAATCTAAGAAGTGTACATTTTGTGTAGGTTTCTTATCGTATTTTTATTTAAAATAAATCCATTTTTGTAAAACGATATTTACGGTTAGTTTGGCATTAGCACGATATCTCACTAAAGTTGAGTTTAGCTCCTCTTTTTCACATTCCGCTTAGAGCAGTGTCTGAAATTAGACACTGTAACAGACTTGAGTCCTGAAATCTGGAGTCTACGTCTGTATGAAGATATCCAAAAATGTCGAACACGAAGACGTTCAACAAAACGAACTCTTCGCAAAGAGCTCTGTCTGGATGCACAGCAGCCAGTAAAAATAAGTAAGTAATGTAAAAATTCAAAGGAAGTAACATTTTTAACCAACGTTCGCGCTCAATTTCCTTGCATTTCTGAACCATAACCTTAAACTTAACGGAATTCTGTGAGAGCATTAATAAAAAAATATTGTAATTTTGTTTCTAAACATTATTTCTCTGTTTAAGATGCAGAAAGTAATCTGAATAAAACTTAGTACTTCCATAAACAAAAACCTAAGAATATCTTTCAAATTTCACGTGTTCAAGAAACATCCTTGTGTATTGTTATTGCTGGCAATAAATGGCATTGCGATCTTTCAAATTCCACCAATACAACGTAATTGATATTTAGTATTGACCAAATATGTACCTAACTTGCAGAACTAGCCAAAGATAAAGTGAGATGTGTCCGTGGGGAACACTACATAAAAACATTATTTTTTTAACGATATACTCTGGAAAACATATTTCTATTCCCCTAAGATGGCTGAATACAATTAAATATTTAAAAATACCCAACCGAAAACTGCTTGTACCTTTTTAACTCAACACGTTTTGAATGGACGAGTTGATAAATAAATAGGGGGATATTTTTCGTGATAAAGGGAACCATTACAAATTAAATTAATTCTAATGCTAATTAACGCAAAAATGAATTTTAAAAATTGCATACATTATAATGGTGCTAATTTTAAGTGTTATATTTTATTTGAGAAACTTGTATTGAAATTAGACAATTATACGAGGATTTGCCAATTTAATTGTTTGTACAATATAATTGTTATAATTAAAACAGAATTAATACTGCGTTACTATATCGTTATAACGATTAAGTAGAATTGAAAGTGTAATGTAATAATAATGTACTCATTAATTATAATGAAATATTCGATAATAGTAAGTAGCTGCTCATCAAGTTGGCTTATTATTTGTCCGATCAAGCCGGCAGAATATCATTTCCAACAAATCGACCAGCTGATTAGATAACAGAACGCGTGCCTTGGTATTGTTTGAGGTTATGTTTGTATAGTCAAGAGATGTTTCCTTATGAAGGTAAATAACCTGCGTAATCACACTACGGAATAAACACAAGACAGCGGTTGTTGATAAAACACTCGTATCGGCGTTATACTCCGAAATACACACAGATTAGATACTTTGGTCATTCACTGGAAGATTCTCAAATTGTTTGCTCTAAACCGACGTGTTGACATAATTACGACAGCAAACAAAAATGCCCTAACCGAATGATGTAGCTTTATTGGGAAAGAATATTTATCTACGTGAATCATATTTTCCGATGGATCGGACTAATAGATTGTGAGACGTGTGAAACATTCCATTGGACTACGCATTGAACCTGGCGGTTAGCCGCTGAACCGGTCACAAGAACGATTACGTTGCAACACCGGGCAGCACCGGTTAGCGGAAATACAAACAATTCATGAATGAAAGGAGGCAATTTATATTTGACCTTGAGTCCAGCTGACCGCCCACCTGTAGCTTCCTCTCTTTACAGTCCAAACGCAATTTCTACGCAGATTCTGTTCCAATATACAAAGTGTGTGCTATAATTACGTTGATTTTTTTAAGGATTCGAATTTACTAAAAATATTAAATGAAATTAACTTTTAATAAATGTATTCACACCGATTACCTTGGTTTTCTTGGATTTAAAGTTTGAGGAATAGTATTTAATCAAATGTAAATATTAAATTGGATTAGTTTCAGGGCTGTAACTTGACTTATTTTTCTTAAGTAACTTAAATTTCAACTTTTGAAGCCCTTTTTATTCAGGGTATTTCTGAAATCAAGTAAAATCTCATTGAAAAGAATTTATATGATGAAAATATTCCACCTGTGAACATAGATCCACAAATACTTCTTTTAGAAGTTGAAGGATACCAAGGATAGTAAAAGGGTTCATAATTTCCTCACTGCGACAGACTTAATTGTTTCCATGTTCTCCCAGACATGTTAACAACTAATCATATAGCAGGAAGAAGACGTAAGAATGTTATGGAAATCTATTTTTACTCACAGAAGTAACTGTAGGTAAGTTTTAAGTGTTTCAATGTAACGGAAGTGGCTATATGTGACGAAAAAACGAATGTGAGGTTACTTAAGTCTGCGAAGCTCCGAAAGGAAACATTTTAGGACTTACATCCAAGTGAAAGAAAAGATACTAATTACCAAAAACAATTTAAAAATTTTGGGGAAAGTGGATTTTTTTATGTGTTGCATAAAAAACTTTTTTAAAGACATTTGTATATTTAAAAAAGCAATAAACAAATTATTTATATTTTTTATAACCTTTTACTTTTGGATATTTTTGTTTTACTTTTAGTTTTTTTCGCTTATAATGAAAAACAGAAACATAAATTTAAATACAAAATGTAAACGAACTGCATATCAATGTTCCTTGTTTCTTACTGAAAAATAAATCTACAATAGTGTACTTTACTTCAATAATAAATATTCTACATAGGTTTGAATGAAGGTGTGCACAACTAGCAAAATAGTGCCTGCCATTATAGGAATTTCAACTGGCAGATGCAGGGTTAAGTAATTATTGAATAGTAAAATGTGTCTAATATGTTCGCGTTGTAACATATTCCACTTTCACGTTTGTTAGTAGTGCAGCAATCGAAATCATAAAACAAGTGGCGTAACACGGAAATCGTATCCTGTTCCAAGAAGCTCATTTGAAGCTTCACTTGGAATTGAACACAATTTCTGTGCCAAGGGGTTCAACATGGAAAAACTATTTTTTTATCCTTTATAAAATAATAACTACTGAGTTTATCTCTACACAGGATTATCCCTTTCATTATTACAGGTTTGCCGTTTAACTTTTCCAAAACTAAAAATAGTTAATTTGGATATTTATCAACCCCTAACAATTAATTATATTAAAAGTTCAAGATATATTCTGTTCGTGACAATGTGGGCAGGCACAATTGAAATGGAAAATGATGGAGATGGTCTAAATACATGATTACTACAAAAATTATTTATTTTCAAAACGAGCTTAGTTTGCTAATAAATTCAATACTACTTTAAAATTGCTTGTAGTAACAGACTAGGAAACATCCAGGTTAAATCTTACGAAGGCTGCCACGGATTTGATTTATCCTTTTCAGTTTATGTGGATTAAGGACTTTAGTATTCAATTAATAAAGGATTTGTTTACAAATTACGTGGCTATGTGGGAGGGATTGATTCAATGTGAATGTTGAGTTTAGCTCCAGATCACCTTCCTCTTAGTGAAGCGTCTGGTATCTGGACGCTGCCGCAGACCCTGAAATCTGAGTCATGTTCGTCTGAAAAGGTTAAAAAAAAGTCGGCGACGAAGAAGCTGAAAACGAACTCTCCAGCGTTTTCGACATCAGACATCTAGACTACAAAATATAAAACTACAGCGTAATTTAGGTGAAGAGTTACTGTAATTGTCTTGTCAGATACAAAACTGAGTGCACTACGATGTTTTAGACACGATCCCAAACACGGTGGAGCAAACGAGTTCTCTACATATTCCTATGGTGGGAAGGGTTCGTTTTGAGTCTTTTCGGCGCTGACTTTTTGGATTTCTTCAGATGAACATCGCTCCTAATTCAAGGAGTAAAGTTTTTGACAGCATCACATTCCAGATGAACATGACTCCAGATTCCAGGAGTCAAGTCTGTGACAGCGTCAGACTCCAGATTCCAGGATTTTGTTAGTTGTTGCATTGCATCCTTTCTTAGAATTTCGAAGAGCACTTACGGAAATAAGAAGAAAAGGGGATTGTAAGGCAGAAGAAGGAATGATTCGTAAACTCACCCAAGTTATCGCACGAGTGAACTGTATTTTGAAAAAATCTAGCCTCAACAACCAGTGACACCGAGGCTTGACTACTTCCGTTCCGTACAAACAAAACATTTCAACTTCGATTCAAGGCTCTTACTTATGATGTATAAATGTAGTTTTGACTATGGTTGCTTCTAAGATGGTATCGCGTGTTATACCACTGTTTTCAAGGTCATTACGTGAACACACGATGGTTTATTGGAGTCATGAAGAAATTGCAGAGTAGAAAAAAGGTCCTCGACTTGCACGTGGCCCTGATCGTTGCGAACACCGCCTTTCTTCTCTCAAGGGCACTCAATCAGTCAGAAGATCACCAAACAATCGACTATTCACTCTGCCGACGCCAGGGACCGATCCTCATTGTCCCTTAATCACTGCAAGCTCGCGCTCCCTGCGGCAGGTTGTTGAACTACGGCGATGGGCGCTGATATGGCGAGGACGTCGCTGTTGTTTGTTGCCTGTAATCAGTGTTACCAATCTCACAACGAGCAGCTTTGAGGAGTTCTTTGTTTATATTTGGGTCACACATCTTCCGAGGTCAACTTGAGCGTAAACGTTTTGGTTGCATTTGGACTCCTCTTATAATTGATCCAACTGGATCATTGCAGATTAATGTGGACACCTTGTTCATAAGATTAGAGAATGAATGCGAGATTGGTTTGGAGAGATAGGAAGGAGACGGTAGATATTACAAGTTAAGATGAAACCGAAGAATTTATGCACTGGTTCAGAGTTGGCAGCGTCTGTCACTCGAGGGTCTGTCTGTCTCTCTGTCCGCGCGATATATGTAACATCGAGTTCGATAATGTCACTTCGTGGAATTTAGCTGAGTGGCCAAAAACAAACATAACAAAATTTAAAGATACGTTCAGCATCTGCAGCCGAAAAAATGTTATAAGTCATAGCAACTACTTAGTATTTGTATCTGTTATAAATGAAACAATCGGCTGATTGTTAAACAACAGTTACATAAAAATAAATACTAGGTTTGTGTATTTAAAGTGAGTGACCTTATTATTCGGTTATTGTATCGAAGCGAATCGATTTTATATCAAAATGTGCATCACAAGTTAACCATGTTTTACTTTTATTATAAACATTTCGTGACATCTCCCGATTTGAGTGGGATGGCCGTTAATTTTAAACTTGATATTGTTCAGAAACCTTTCTTCAATACAGTTTTTATGTAAACTAAACATTTAACAAATTTTAACATTATACCTTTCTTCAATTGAAAGACATATTTCCTCCTTGAAATCATACACACAGACATAAGGTAAACTAAGGTCATATATATCTTACTTATTTTGAATTGAAAAATCAAATGATGAGGTTTGATAGAGTAATTTATGAACACCCTGTATAAAGCCGTCAATCAGATACTTTGTTCGGTTCTGGCAACACTCCTCCTGGTGTTTTATGCCTAGTAAGAAAGAAAATTAAAAATGTTAAAGGAATAAATGCGAAATTTGAGTGTAATCATTATGCAAGATAACGTTTCTGGAAACTGTAATCGTGCATTTCGTGGGTAGGTATGTTTGGCAATAACTGTTACACAAGTAATAATTATCTCCAAATGTAATTCAATAGCGCGAGGATGAAACTACCTCCATTAGAGACAATCTGTCAGGTCGTGCTCGCATATCCAACGCTCTCAGTTGAAACCACATCACTGATCCATCACTAATCTAAACATATCACTAAAACTGGCATTATAGTCCTAGTATATTGTATGTTTGGCAATAACTGTTACACAAGTAATCATTATCTCCAAATGTAATTCAATAGCGCGAGGATGAAACTACCGCCATTAGAGACAATCTGTCAGGTCGAGCTCTCGTATCCAACGCTCTCAGTTAAAACCACATCACTGATTTATCACTAATCTAAACATATCACTAAAACTGGCATTAGGCTATAGTCCTTGTATATTGTATGTTTGGCAATAACTGCAAAACTGGCATTACAATCTTAGCATATTTTATCGAGTTAATGAATATATTGTAATCGTGACGATTCGCGTTGGGATCCTTCCTCAATCACCATCGGTTTTAAAAATCCCTTCGGGATTTTGAAACTAAATAATTTGTTTGTTTTATAAAAGTATAGCTTTGTACACCTCATCACACGATCCATGAAGTAGTTTTCAACACTAGGAGCACGAGCTGAGGTCGCAAATGTGACTAAGCGACTAAACACTTATCATACGCATAACAGAATTAAAAATTCCAGGTTGTATTACATTTTTATTATACAAGAACTCAACATAGTAATACTGTCGAATTTACGTACAACAACAGCTGTGTTTTCAGCAGCTACTTCTACTGAAACAAAAACAAAGTTTGAGGTTAGCGCTCTGAACAAATTTGAATGTGTGCCAGTTGATGTTTCAGATCTCTATTATAAGGTGACAAAAAAAATCACTATATGGACTGATTTACGTATCAAAACAGCTTCTATTCGTGCAGTATGGTAAAAACAAGTTTTCACTATACTGTAGCTTTTAATGTAAGTAGAACTATCCCAAAACGTTCAGTTTTCAGCTAACTCGGCAAACTAGACCACTGCCTAGCTTACTTTCTCCTGTAATATATTTTGTTCTGGAAAACGACTAGGTTAATTAATTTGGAAACAACGCGTTTCCACGTATACATGCAACACACACACACACACACACACACACACACACACACACACACACACACACACACACACACACACACACACACACACACACACACACACACACACACACACACACACACACACACACACACACACACACGAACATGCGTGTTCATTGTACATGGAACGGCGGACAAAATCAAAACCAGCAATCGTGTTTAAAGGTCCATTGTGATTAATCGTAATTTTTCAGATCCACATTCTAAAGATTCCACAGCACGGTTTCAGCAGAGGGACTAAACTACTGCACACCCTGTATTATACCAGCTGACGAGAGCGGCGATTTCTCCGGTAGTTCTGCCGCGATTGAGTAAACTCGCCGACACGCTGGCCGATGAGACACCGCTGTAATCAGGTATTTGATTACGGCACCGGCCGAATTCCTCGGTGGAATTTTCGGAGAGATTCGATCGAACTGAAGTCTCTTATCTTTTATCTATTTCCAAACTAAATTTAATTTCCACATCTACGTAAAAGGCTAAACCAATCAGAGAGTCTCCAGTTCATGCATTTATTACTTCGCCTGGATGGTATTCTGATTGAAATATGTACAAGGGAATTACCATAGTGAAAATTAGCTATTGCAATCGTGCCTTATATCAGGAGGGTAAATAACCTTCGAATTCGGCGAATACATTTATTTAGAATTATCTTTAACAAATGTGTAAAAAAGATGAAACCCTTCTAATAGGAAGTGATTTGTAAGATTTTTATTTATAACAATTGTGGTATTTCGAATGTTTTTCGTCTTCCCGATGCTTTAAAAGAGAATAAAATGGAAGTACCTTAAGTCTTTGACCTTTAGCACAGTTTAAAGTTTGGGCTTAGTGATAAAGATATCTGACTACAGCCAAACGTTGGTTAACTTTTCGTTACTACGGTAAATTAGTAAAATAATTCCGGTTGAGCTGGCATTTCTAATTATAAAATGTTTAGAATGTTTAGGAGTGACCCAAGATAAACTCCCTGAAGTTGTGATTATAGCGTAGATGATCAAAACTGGAGATAAGTGATCTGTTGGAAGTCGGATCGTAGGTTAAAGAGAGACAAGGAGTGATCCATGATAAACTCCCTGAAGTTGTGATTATAGCGTAGATGATCAAAACTGGAGATAAGTGATCTGACGGGGATGGGTTGGAGGTTAAAGAGAGACAAGGTGTGATCCATGATACACTCCCTGAAGTTGTGATTATAGCGTAGATGATCAAAACTGGAGATAAGTGATCTGACGGGGATGGGTTGGAGGTTAAAGAGAGACAAGGTGTGATCCATGATAAACTCCCTGAAGTTGTGATTATAGCGTAGATGATCAAAACTGGAGATAAGTGATCTGTCGGGGGATGGGTTGGAGGTTAAAGAGAGACAAGGTGTGATCCATGATAAACTCACTGAAGTTGTGATTATAGCGTAGATGATCAAAACTGGAGATAAGTGATCTGTCGGGGGATGGGTTGGAGGTTAAAGAGAGACAAGGTGTGATCCATGATAAAATCCCTGAAGTTGTGTTGAAGCGTAGATGATCAAAACTGGAGATAAGTGATCTGTTGGGGATGGGTTGGAGGTTAAAGAGAGACAAGGTGTGATCCATGATAAACTCCCTGAAGTTGTGATTATAGCGTAGATGATCAAAACTGGAGATAAGTGATCTGTCGGAAGTCGGATCGTTGGAGGTTAAAGAGAGACAAGGAGTGATCCATGATAAAATCCCTGAAGTTGTGTTGAAGCGTAGATGATCAAAACTGGAGATAAGTGATGACGGGGATGGGTTGGAGATTAAAGAGAGACAAGGAGTGGACCCATGATTAACTCCCTGAAGTTGTGTTAAAGCGTGGATGATATAAAGAGATAAGTGACGCTTTGTGGGGATCGGATCGGAGATTAAAGGGATACCCAAGATAAACTCCCTGAAGTGACTGGCTCATACGTGTCCCATGTTTGGAGGATGAATGTTGTCTGAAACGATCGACGAATAGTATTAGTAATCGTAACACCAGACTCTTCCCTACACGACACGATAAGATTTTCAAATAATAAAAAAAGGCACGAAAGAACTATGCACGAAAGAGTGGATATTGGGAGATTCGTTGATCTTGTACTACTGGAAAGAATGTTTACACAATAAACAAGGTGTGAGACTTGACATAGACTTCCGTGTGCTCTACCGACGACCTCGAGGAGCCGAGGTTCGCGAGACCTTCGCCTTGGGACGCGCTCTAGTAGAGAGCGAACAGTTCACTGGGACCTCGGTCAAGGTCGGGTCAAGGTCGGAGCGGTAGGACACCTGAGGCAAATTTCGTGCAGTGGTCGTTTTTCTCTTTGATAAGCGAGTGAAAGTTCTCACTCTATGTTTTGTAACAATATAGCTGAAGAAGGAGGTTGTTTAAAGATTTGGCTGTTTTTTTGTTGCAGTCTGTGAAGTTCTTAAAACAATGAAATTAAGCGTAAATCGGAATATACTACGAGAATTATTTTTGTTTACTTTTGAGCACCAAAACAATCGAACCTTATTCCAAACATGTTTATCGGTATTGTACTACAACCGATAGACATCCGTACGGGAACCTCACTCTTCCCCCAGGACTTATTTTTACGCTAATTATAACGATAAAGTTGTTATTATAATTTATTAAAACTCCCGTTTGAACTTCAAGTGTTTAACATGTTTGAAGCTGTTGGAACGAAGTAGCACTGAAACTATTGACATTGGTTCCAGTGATTACTTACGTTTTATAAATCACTCACAGTACATTAGGGAGGAACCAAAGATAACTCAGAGAAAAGCTTGAAATTTTAAAGTTTTTAGAAAAAACCCGGGCATATTGGAAAAACAAACAAACATAAATGAGAATTAATTACTGTCTGTAAAAATTTAAAAATTTGGGAGAATTACAACCATTACCGTAAAATTATCATCGAGTTTTCATTAAAAAAAAAAAAAAATAATAATAATAACAGTGCAGATTCCTGCAGTATTTTATTGAAAAGGTGACGATCCATGTCTAGTGACTGTTTAAGTGTGTGTCCAGAATAAAAATATTACATGTTTGTAAATTTACTCTATTCAGAGAAAAGTATACTTATCCGCTTTCGGGGTTGCTACCAAATGTTCACTCTACTAAAACTAAATAACTGGCGAATAGATCAATCAAAATACTCACTAAATTTTGGAATAGTATTTTCGTTAGTATTTATAATACAACTTAGACTCGAGAGACAACTTAGTTTCTCCCTTCACCTTCGTCACTTGGAAAGTTCTAGAAGTCTAAAAGACTACGCGATTTTAACATTACATGAATGGAATAAATACTTCCATTCAATACAAAAGAAATGTGTGGTTGAAGGTGGAAGGGGAGTAAGGGAGGGGGAGGAGTAAAAGGAAATTAAGGGATACTTGATTTTTCGACCGATGTTTCATAATTAATACATATAGTTACAACTTTGATTCTAAAGAACATACATGGTGTTATATGAGTATATATTCGTGAAAAAGGGTTCTACATGTAGATTTTTATATCTTGGAAATTCTTGATGTATTTATAAGTGTATGATTTATGAATAAAACAGCCTCTATCCATTAATTTATTTTGCCATAATATTAATAACTTGCAATTTTAATGTTCCAAAACTTTCACACTTATAACTTTACATACTTATCATATAGATAAATTTAGTGAGCCATTTCTAATTATTGTCTATTTATTTAAAGCAAAACTTAAGTTGGAGCGTCGGTTTACGAGATAATGTTGAAAGTTCAACATACAACGTACAAGTTCAAATTCCTTGTTCGTGCATTTGTGGACTTTCACGGTTACAAAGCCCATTGTCTCGGTCCTTTGCCCTGAAGTGGCGGCTCTCCGTTATTATCCAACCGGCGAGAGTGATCCTTGAGGACCGCTGCAGAAGGAAAATAAGGAAACGATAAATCGGCAGTTACGCTGGCTTATACTTGAGCATAAAACGCTGAGATCCACAGAGAAATCTTGTTGCTATTGTTCACAAAGAGGTCATAATTTAAACCGAAGAGTGATTAAGGGTGATAGGAGGCCTTGAGTACATCAATAACCTTATGCTTGTGGGCAGGTAATTTTGCGGAGCTATTTTTAAACGCATACATAGTATACCAGTGTGCTATTCTATTGATTGCTATTCTATTATTAAATTTAAAATTTTAACTAATTTCATTTTATAATTTTAAAAGAAAAGTTAAAAAAATATTACATAAATTGTTTTAATATGACTCTGTCGCATTTGCTTATCAATACCAAACAACGAAGATCCTGTAGCATTCTAGATTTTAAGATCCGGTATCTTTTTACATATTCGTAGGATAATGAAATTCTGTAATGCTCAACATCTTCGTGGATAGGATAATGAGATCCTGTAATGTTCTACATCTTCATGGGCAGGATAAAGAGATCCTTTAATGCTCTACATCTTCGTGGACAGGATAATGAGATCCTGTAATGCTCTACATCTTCGTGGACAGGATAATAAGATCCTGAAATGCTTTACATCTTCGTGGACAGGATAATAAGATCCTGTAGTGCACTAAATCTTCGTGGGCAGGATAATAAGATCCTGTAGTGCTCCACATCTTCGTAGACAGGATAATAAGATCCTGTAGTGCTCTACATCTTCGTGGACAGGATAATAAGATCCTGTAGTGCTCCACATCTTCGTAGACAGGATAATAAGATCCTGTAGTGCTCTCCATCTTCGTGGATAGGATAATAAGATCCTGCAGTGCTCTACATCTTCGTGGACAGGATAATAGAGAGATTCCGCAGTATTCTACATAATTTTCGTAGACAGGATAGCAAGATCCGCAGCGTTCTACATATTCCTAACACGTAGCAAGATCCCGCAGCG
The DNA here is from genome assembly GCF_021130785.1 of Homalodisca vitripennis. Classification (NCBI taxonomy): domain Eukaryota; kingdom Metazoa; phylum Arthropoda; class Insecta; order Hemiptera; family Cicadellidae; genus Homalodisca; species Homalodisca vitripennis. The sequence goes on from NC_060210.1 coordinate 201,118,224, forward strand.
TTATACATATTCCTAACATAAGATCCTGTAGTGCGTTCTACATATTCCTAACACGATAGCAAGATCCCGGAGCGTTCTACATATTCCTGATAAGATCCCGCAGCGCTCTACATATTCCTAACACGTAGCAGCGTTTAGTCTACACATTCTTCTAGACTAACACGATAGATCCCGCTATTCTACATATTAACACGATAGCAAGATCCCGCAGCGTTCTACATATTCCTAACACGATAGCAAGATCCCGCAGCGTTCTACATATTCGTAGCAGGATAGTAAGATCCCGCAGCGTTCTACATATTCGTAACAGGATAGTAAGATCCCGCAGCGTTCTACATATTCGTAGCAGGATAGTAAGATCCCGCAGCGTTCTACATATTCGTAGCAGGATAGTAAGATCCCGCAGCGTTCTACATATTCGTAGCAGGATAGTAAGATCCCGCAGCGTTCTACATATTCGTAGCAGGATAGTAAGATCCCGCAGCGTTCTACATATTCGTAACAGGAGTAAGATCCCGCAGCGTTCTACATATTCGTAGCAGGATAGTAAGATCCCGCAGCGTTCTACATATTCGTAGCAGGATAGTAAGATCCCGCAGCGTTCTACATATTCGTAGCAGGATAGTAAGATCCCGCAGCGTTCTACATATTCGTAGCAGGATAGTAAGATCCCGCAGCGTTCTACATATTCCGTAGCAGGATAGTAAGATCCCGCAGCGTTCTACATATTCGTAACAGGATAGTAAGATCCCGCAGCGTTCTACATATTCCTAGCAGGATAGTAAGATCCCGCAGCGTTCTACATATTCCGTAGCAGGATAGTAAGATCCCGCAGCGTTCTACATATTCGTAACAGGATAGCAAGATCCCACAGCGTTCTACATATTCCTAACAGGATAGTAAGATCCCGCAGCGTTCTACATATTCCTAACACGATAGCACAGATCCCGCAGCGTTCTACATATTCCTAACACGATAGCACGATCCCGCATCGTTCTACATATTCCTAACACGATAGCAAGATCCCGCAGCGTTCTACATATTCCTAACACGATAGCACGATCCCGCAGCGTTCTATATATTCCTAACATGATAGCAAGATCCCGCAGCGTTCTACATATTCCTAACACGATAGCACGATCCCGCAGCGTTCTACATATTCCTAACATGATAGCAAGATCCCGCAGCGTTCTACATATTCCTAACACGATAGCAAGATCCCGCAGCGTTCTACATATTCCTAACACGATAGCAAGATCCCGCAGCGTTCTACATATTTAACACGATAGCAGAAGCGTTCTATATATTCCTAACACGATAGCACGTTCTACATATTCGCCCGCAGCGTTCTATATATTCCTAACATGATAGCAAGATCCCGCAGCGTTCTACATATTCGTAGCAGGATAGTAAGATCCCGCAGCGTTCTACATATTCGTAGCAGGATAGTAAGATCCCGCAGCGTTCTACATATTCGTAGCAGGATAGTAAGATCCCGCAGCGTTCTACATATTCGTAGCAGGATAGTAAGATCCCGCAGCGTTCTACATATTCGTAGCAGGATAGTAAGATCCCGCAGCGTTCTACATATTCGTAGCAGGATAGTAAGATCCCGCAGCGTTCTACATATTCGTAGCAGGATAGTAAGATCCCGCAGCGTTCTACATATTCGTAGCAGGATAGTAAGATCCCGCAGCGTTCTACATATTCGTAGCAGGATAGTAAGATCCCGCAGCGTTCTACATATTCGTAGCAGGATAGTAAGATCCCGCAACGTTCTACATATTCGTAGCAGGATAGTAAGATCCCGCAGCGTTCTACATATTCGTAGCAGGATAGTAAGATCCCGCAACGTTCTACATATTCGTAGGATAGTAAGATCCCGCAGCGTTCTACATATTCGTAGCAGGATAGTAAGATCCCGCAGCGTTCTACATATTCGTAGCAGGATAGTAAGATCCGCAGCGTTCTACATACTTGCGTAGCAGGATAGTAAGATCCCGCAGCGTTCTACATATTTATAGCAGGATAGTAAGATCCCGCAGCGTTCTACATATTCGTAGCAGGATAGTAAGATCCCGCAGCGTTCTACATATTTATAGCAGGATAGCAAGATCCGCAGCGTTCTACATAGTCGTAGCAGGATAGTAAGATTCCCGCAGCGTTCTACATATTTCGTAGCAGGATGGTAAGATTCCGCAACGTTCTACATATTCGTAGCAGGATAGTAAGATCCCGCAGCGTTCTACATATTTATAGCAGGATGGTAAGATCTCGCAGCGTTCTACATATTTATAGCAGGATGGTAAGATCTCGCAGCGTTCTACATATTTATAGCAGGATAGTAAGATCCCGCAGCCGTTCTACATATTCGTAACAGAATAGCAGATCCCGCAGCGTTCTACATATTTGTAGAGGGTAGGAAGGTCTCGCAGCGTTCTATATTCGTAGCAGTATAGTAAGATCCCGCAGCGTTCTACATATTCGTATAGCAGGATAGCAAGATCCCGCAACGTTCTACATATTCGTAGCAGTATAGTAAGATTCCCGCAGCGTTCTACATATTTATAGCAGGATGGCAAAATCCCGCAACGTTCTACATATTCGTAGCAGGATAGTAAGATCCTGCAGCGTTCTACATATTTATAGCAAGATCTCGCAGCGTTCTACATACTTGCAGGATGGTAAGATCTCGCAGCGTTCTACATTTAGCAGGATAGCAAGATCTCGCAGCTTTCTACATATTCGTAGCTCCCGCAGTGTTCTACAGATTTGTAAGAGGGTAGGAAGGTCTCGCAGCGTTCTACGTATTTAGCAGGATAGTAAGATCCGCAACGTTCTACATATTCGTAGCAGGATAGACGCAACGTCCTAGTAGGTCCTGCAAACGTTATTCTTCTTTCAGTGTTTGCCAGATGAGCAGGAGTTTCTCTCAAGAGATGTAAAAATACTATTTTAATGGAAACATTTCCAAGAGAAATACAAAGCAATATCCTCATTAAAATACTCTTGCTAAGAGCTTTTAAGCAAAGTAAGTTGTGGATGGACCAGGTGCTCTAAGATCAGCCAACAGACATATGTTACGGGACCACATACCTCGGTCTGTAACAGTTCCCAGGAGTGGAATCTGCTCATGGCCATCGATTGCTGAATCGTGAGGAACAGAATCGGGGTCCGTTACTGAGTCTATTAGAAATCGACAAGTGCCGGAACTCACGATTATAAACAGGTTTCCATCGTTAAATGGACATCGGATATCAGCGCGGCAGATATGAAAGCCTTAGTCCTGTTATTATTTAAAGGAGGATTATTCTATCATTCTTTATTATTGCAAAGGGCGCTGGCGGTTTTATCAGTTATGCTATTAATATTATTCCACCACTATTAATGAGTTTATAGGATCGGTTTGGAAGATCTTCAGGTGGTTTTGGAATCGTTTTGAACTCAAAATTTTAATACCTTAATTGATTTTTGTTCAATGAAATGAACCATTCATATTGAAACTAAAATGTGCATTTCATTATTCACATTCCTGAGTGTGTCGCTAATGTTATATTACAACCCAGTATGAATACAGAGTTTTATATAGTAAATGATTTAACATTACATTTGGATTCTTGAATAGTTCAATTATGTTGAACTGGGAATCAGACAATGAGGTTTAAGTGAAGGTAGTTAGTTGTACGTGAGTACCACACAGACACACGTGTGTTGTACGTACATGTGTAGTGCACATACACAACATCTGTTACAACTGTGCCAACTGCCGATATTGTTCTTCGTCGGCTCAGTGTTGGGTGAGATGTTGCGAATGTTTGCACTGTTTACACAGCGAACTGATGCTATGTATTACCCTACTCAGCACTGCAACTGAAATATTGCTTACAATTTATCAATTCCTGGACAACTAAATAGAGTGTTTTAATGCGCCAAATCTTTTGACAGAACTATTTTGTTTGTTTGCCAAAACCGCCAAGGCATACATTTTCATCATAAACGTTTCATATAAATTAATACAATTAAAGCGGGGTTTTATGAAAATACTAGCTGTTACTCGCGGCTTCTCGTGCAATTTTTAAACAAAGTAGTCCCTAATCTACTTAGTTAAAACAGTTATGGTGAAGTATGATGATGCCCAATGATATTTTTCAAAGGTGGGCACAACAGTTATTTAAGTAGGCATACATGAGATACATATTATTTCACATCATAAAACTTTCTCTTCATACGAACCTAGTCTGGACTTCAACGAATATTTAAAAACAGAATTAGACGAATTGGTCAAGCCGTTCTCGAGATGAGCGCTTAGTAACACAATTAGCGAATCATTTTTATCTATAAGATTAATTTTTTTTTAATTATGTGTACTTAATTAGGGTTTAAAAATAATAACACGATGTTAGGGATTTTAATTTAATATTACAGGCCTTTGAAAAAGGCGAAAAATTCAAGTTTGATTTATTTAAATTTTGTACCTATATGATTAAGGAAAGATATGACCGTCCAGATGACTATAATGTATTATTAGATTGTTTTAGAACATTGATACCAAATAGTCCGACCTTGACATGTGTATAAATATTACGGACTTAGATGAACAAGTCGCGCAAGATACTTTTGAAATACAAAAGCATGTCTTAAAAAACGTACGCAAACGTTAGCTAACACGTTAATAGTGAGTAATTTTATGAAATTCAATTAATTTGGATAGCCGATATGCAAAAAAGTGAGAAGCGCCATATGTTGCAGCGTGAAGTGAAACGGTAAAATTTGGATTTGGATTGGTTTTGTAGAGAAATCTATATATTCTATTTATATTATATATATATATATATATATATATATATATATATATATATATATAAAATTATTTACACATACATTATTCCTGTGATTGAAAGTGTGATTGCTACTTTAGTGTCTTAGTACGAGGTCTGGCCACGAGATGTCTCTCTGTACCGGTCTAATGGGGTTTTATTAGTGGTCTAGAAACTCTCCCAAGATTGTTCCCGAGAAAATAATCCGTTCTTGTAGATAAATGGCCAGAAACACATATCTTTAAAGATTTAAAAACTGGAAACAATATTAAATTTAACTAAAATTACAAATTTTAAATACAAACTGTAATCAACATAAGGTGCACATAATTTGACTGGATAGTAATATTATTTTCTGTATAATTGGAAAAATATCGCATGATTAATAATGGTTATAATATTTAGCCAAATAGTTTAATTAGTGAAACAACGAGTAACAAACAAGGTTATTTATGATTTAGCCTATGAATTTCTACTAAATTATAATTTAAATACGAAATACCAGATGTGTAGAATTAATGAGGTCTTACAAAGAATAAAAACTTTGCAATTCGTTTATCAGAGCTGTAGTTTCTCTGTATAATAATGTTTATATAAGATTTCCCTTGAATTAAAATCAATTATAGACAGCAGTAACGCCAGTAACATATTATTAAACACAAACATAAATATAGTATATTACACCAGTGTAAGGCGTACTCAGGCAAACGTCCGGGACGAGTCTAGGTGGCGAGGTGAAGGCTAGGCCATCGATTCACGTCAATTCTGATATAATGGTGGTCTTTACTACTTAATCGTTCCAAACTACTAACCATGATTCTTGTTAAACCTATAAACCCGTCCATACCTGCGTACTGCACCTTAGATGTAAGATGCAGAAGGAGAAGGTCAAGGTACTGGGCGGGAATTAGCAAAATTAACAGCTGATCTCCAAGGGCGCCTGGCCTCTGCGGAAGTTCACGTGAAGGTCGGTTTACGTCCGGCGGAAGAAGCTTGAGGTTAGTTTGTTTATGGGTTAAACACCCAGAAGGCATACAACCATTGTGAATCACGCCCACGAGCGCGAACAATATGTAGTAAAATACCACTGCCTTGTAAAGATAACAGGTCTCTTGATTAACGATAGTGTTCTGAGAACTACAGGAACCAATTAGGCGATACTTTCGAAATGGCTCATTTATGAATGTTTACATCTGCGCTTATTCATAACAAGAACTAGTTGGTAATAAAGATAAGACACGGCATCACTGGCTCGAAGGCTATAGAAATTTCCATCGCATTTCATTAGAAACTTGACAATTGAATTTGCTGGTAATTTAACCATAGCTGTGAAAGAATTTGCCTCTTGGAGTGTTGACCGCTTCTGGGGAGTTATAGGTCAACATACACTGTAGAAGACTCTGATCTACACTGTCTCCTACATTGTACGCCCGTCTGTTGAAGCCTACCTGTCCTCCTGGTACCTCCGACCACAGAGACTAAATTCCATACCACTAACCTTTTTTTGGGTTTAGGACTTGAAGTTCTTCACAAGATACTGATCTCTTAACGTTTACTGCCTTTGACACAAATTGTCCTGGGTTATATGGACTTGGCTTCAACAGACCTCTACGAGCGTCATCTCTTTGGGATTACTTGGCCATTAGGAGTCTCCACTGTTTGTAGTCACTGATATCCAGAATCTGTCCGCGACTCTAGGACTCTCAAGACTCTTGTATACTGTTTAGCCTTTTCCACAATCCGGAATGAAGAAATTACAGATGTGCAGCCTTTCAAAATTCTTTTCACTGGAAATCCCTCGACTGTAAGAATCTCCCAGACTACAGCAACCCATGCGACCTTATTTATAAATTATAAATATTGTTGGTTTGTCTTGTAAATTGTCCGATCTCTAATGTAAAATAATCTGTAATGTAGGTGCAGCTCTTATGATAGTGAGCGTTCTAAATGTTAGCAACTTTCAAAAAGCAAATTTTCCTTTCCGTATTCTGTTACATACGTTTTGAGCTTTACATTTGTTCGTAACATTTATAACGATCCTAGCAGATCACCCGAGTGCTATATTTGGCATACTCAACACTCAATGATTGCGTCCTATTAGCTCAATAGTTCCTCCCAGTCTTTAACCGCGAAGACAGTTGTTTAATACAATTTCCTTGTATTTTCATACCCCAACAAAATGATCATCTGAGTATAACCTGAAGTTTCAGACCATGAAATATACTTTTACTTAAAACTTATTAAACTCAATTTTGCGTCTTTTTGATACAACACTAAACCACTCAAACGTTTCTATAGGTTTAAATAAATTGCAATATATGATTACTCTCGGTGTTACAGTGATAAGGTTTCTTTTATAAGAGTTTACAAGGTGAGGTGTAGGCTAAAAAACGCCCGTAGATTTTATTACAGTCTAAAAATGAATTACAATTAATTTACAATATAAGATGTCATCACAATGTACATAAACATTCTCATCTGTAGGAATTAAAATGAATTTCATCGTGTTTAGTAAGTGTTTTGGCTTTAAAACATTCTTACAAAATTAAAAAAAGTTTAGGAGCAACAATGTGTTGAGTCTTTTTTAACTGATTGATAAGTACAATCTTAAAACGTATTTAACACTATTGGATTAAAAAATTCAAAATTAACGCGTGAAACATAACGTAGGTACTTAACGTAACGGTAAAGTATCTGTTATTTGTTAATTAAAAATTTAATTTCAGGTGGTGGCGTTTTAAGGCGCCACTAAGGAAGGAATTTTCCGTATTTATTATTAGTGTCAGCAAAATAAAAACTAGAAATGGCACATTATCGAGCGTAAGAAGTGGTTGCGAAAGTTCCAACAAGGCCATTCCAACAGTTAACAGTAGACTGCGGTGATTGACAACGTGCCGTAAAATAATATCAGTCCGTAGAAATGTCCTTTGTTTATTTCCTGTCTGTGAAAGGTCCTTTCTCTAATTGGAGTAGTGCAGTAGTAATAGTGCCGGGCTTACAAGGCTCCTGGAACTGAGGTTCGTACAGTAGTAGTAAACGATAGAGTTACAGCAGGTACAGGGTGTTGTAAGGTTTTCAATTTTGTAGTAGGATTACATTTCTGAAATAAATATAATTTTCATTTGGGAGCATTACTGAAACATACGAGAAATGATAACCAATACAACTATGAAACAGTGGGTTTTGGGTTTTTCTACTATAAGTTACGTACCTATGTACTTGACGCTTGGGAAACTTAGTATAATCTCCATAAGAATATTTCTGTACTTTTATTTACAGTTTTATAGTTCTGAGTCATGAATGTACCGTTTTAATAATAGCATCGAACATTCATAAACGTGTTAGTGTAAGTGAGCAAGATTGAGCAAGTGACTACTTAAATACTTTAACATTAAATCACAAAAATCCCATCACACAAAACGTTTTTTAAATGGAGCGTCTGATATCGGACGCTAATTTAGACTTGATTCCTAGAATCTAGAGTCACGTTCTTCTAAATAGATACGATAAAGTGGGCAACGAAGAAGCTCTACACTACGAGGAAGGTGAACCCATTAGGGATCACTTCCGGCTGGTTTATACCTTCCAGTTGAACCTACCACTGAGCACAACAAAAACTGATGTGTCACTTAAATTTGGGCAACCTTATGGATGTCCAGGAGCGGCACATCACTAACCGCAAATGTCGAGATTCTGGGGTGCAAGGGTCTAGTCTACTGCGGGAGATGAGTGTTGGAGTAGGTGGGGTTCGTTCCCTATCACATGTTCTTGCTAGCCTCAACAAGGGTGTTCCCCCTGCCTGCTTTGACTTCAGAGGCTGGTTCAGAGCTGGCCTCCTCACCTTCCGGGGGGACATGACTTTGAGATCAGTGCCCTAATTCTTCCTCATGGATCTCGATAGGAGCCGGCCCCTAACCTTCCCATCCTCAATATCCTGTCACTCGGAAGCAGCGCTTATGTCCTTATAGGACTAAGTGCAATTTATAAGCTTCTTGGCCCAAGAGAACAAAACAGAGAGATGTGAACTGCAGCAAACTCAAGATTCTCACTGAATCATATTTTCCCACCATAGCTGTGTTATGTGTAGAAAACTCGGTTGCTCCGCCGTGTTTTGGGGTTGTATCTGAAACATCGTAGTGCATTCAATTGTGAGACATAGAGCGGCATATCTCTACACCTAGATTACGCTATCTTTTGTAGTCTAAGCGTCTCTGATGCCAACACGGTTCAATGAGTTCATTTTTAGCTTTCTATAGATCTCTTCAGACGATCATGACTCTCGATCAGATTCCAGTAGTCGAGTCTGTGACAGCGTCAGATTTTGGACACTGCACTAAGAGGAAGGTGAGCTGGAGCACGGTCAATATTTACTCTGAATAAAACAGTTCCGCTAAAGCTACGTTAAGGATAAATCGTTTTAAATATGACTTTAATTTTATGATACAGAATGAGTTGTGTAGAAACATTATGTTTATTCCAAATTGTATAAGCTAAAATGAAACACACTAAAAATTTGATGTTGTAATAAAAGTCAGTAAAGTCGTCACGTCCAAGGTTGTTGTCCTGTAGGGTTACGTCACGATAAGACTATTAAATTGTTATGCCGGTGAGGTCAAGGTCAACGCACAGCTGACTCTAGATTCTACAGTGGGAGGCACTTCCTGCATGCTTGTATCCGCAAGATCAGGTGAAGGCCGGGCGACGACAGAGGCGGTGGCGCGGCGTGTGAGATACTGGAGAGTTACATTTGGAGGTTATGTTTGTTTACTTCTTGAGCAAGAATGCTACGATCTAAAAATAGACTGCAAACATTAGAATTATTTTGATGATTCAATCTGTATCCTGTATAATATTGTTTATACACTTTAAACTTCCGCTTTACCTATCCCAGCGTTGAAAACTTCAGGTCTCTTAGACAAGAAAAAGTACAAAAACGATGGCGCTAACGATCAGACTCGTGATCCTTTGCCATCAGCCCAACAATAGTGAACCAGAAAAAATGTTTTTTGTTATGTATTATTTAATTGTATTATTCTACCGCAGAAATATTAAAAATTTACTTTCATGTCAAAGATAATTTAAATTATACTTGTATATTTTTTTAAATATGTGCGTGAAATATTACTTAAATTTATTCATTAAACTCATATTTTATGTACCATATTTTTGACCTCTGATAACGTTATCTTTCTATCGAAACGTGTAAGCAATTTTAATCTATGACATAATGGTTTTTTATCTAAAACATTTTGTAAATGGTTAATCTATATTGATGATAATTCATTTCTGGGTCTTTTTGTTACGAAGCAGCATGTTTTTATTTACACAAATTTACTAACTTTTTATTATAATAAAAATGTATAATATCACTAGGAAAGCATATCTAATAATTTCTTTGTGTCCGTTTGAAAACACTACGAGAAAACTCTCGACATTATTCTGGCACTTTCAATAGAAGAAGTTATAAACAGCACACTGATAGTGTTTGAACCACAAAACATTTCTATTTGAAACATCGTACGAATAACTTGACGTTTAGCTTAGATCACGACTTTTCTTGCAGTTTATAACTTTATATCATCAATACAAATGTTGTGAGTTTTTTATGGCACAAACAATAAACAAAAACAATTGAATGATCTCTATCTCTATGCAAGATAACAAAGTGCTGACTGCGGAGTAAGGCGTCGATAAGCACTGCAAAATATCGATAAGGTAATATTCTTGACGTGTTGTGTTGAGAGCTGTCTGGAGTAAGAACCTTTGAGTTTTGTCCATAAGAACAGTGTAAAACTCGTAGTTTTACGCTATTATTTTGATCGTAGAATATTATGGAAGGAAATTCTCATTTTAAAGATATCATTATTTGTAACGTGCATACCCGTAATTTTTAAATATTTTAATGATACTGAACATATTTTTTCAGAATAACAAATACAAATATTGAAAATAAAAAGTTTGGATACGAATTAATCAGATATTATAAAAGATCCTAAAATGAAATCTCAACCATATTTTTATAAGTAACCTTACAAGTAAAATAAGGCCATAAAAGTGTTTGAAGTTTTGTTCTCATGGGGCTAAAATCAAGATGGCCGCCAGCGTTCTTAAATAATAATATTCATTATTGCAGGAAACAATTTACAATAATTGTATTACAAACGCCATACAAAAATGTCTAAAACTAATAATTAATACAATTCAATTTCAAGTAAATAAATAAATAATTATCAATTTAAATTAAATTAGGCACGCGTCACATATCCTCGGTACCTCGACTGTGGCCGGCTCTCTTTGGATATTAGAAGCTGAGTCAGAGAATATATTTGTTAATATTGTTACTGAAGACTATCCCAGCGGCCCATCGTAAACTCGTCAACTGAGTAAAATGTCCTAGACACTAGGAAGTGTTTTAATCGAGATTTAAATTGTTTGGGGTAATTGTCGCGTCTGATACGTTCAGTGAGCTTATTGACTATCTTGAGACACCAAGTATTCTCAGCAGTACCAGTAGTTTTGTGCTGTGTCCCGGCCTCTAGTTCCGTATGGGAGTACGTCGCTACCCCGAAGTGAGACTCACTTGAATCGGCAGTACAGCGCAAAGTCAGCAATCCAAGCTCCCCAAGGCCACTTTGCACGACTCTCTTTGGTTTAATTTGTAAATGATTCCGTCAGCTTTCTTTTGCGTTCCAACCTCTCTATTTAATTTGTATCTAGAACAGCCACCTCACAATCTCAGACCATAAGCTAAATGTGGATGTATTAGACCAAAGTAATCTGTTGGCCAAATGAACTACATGTGAAAAGTGTTACAATATCGTATTTCGGTCATTAAAATTATAACTGTTATTTTCTCTCACGGTTTTTTTGGTTAATCCTATTAATACTACGAATACAAAATTTGTGATGATGTTTGAGTGTTTGATACTCAATCCCTAATGAAAGGTGTTTATTGTTGTATTGCGTTTGCACAACAACCCTGGTGTACTGTGTCATGTACCTAGTTATTATTTGAAATTGTGTGCAGCATACTTGATTTTTGACAGTAAAGCGTGTGAAATTGTAGATTTGGCCAAATTTTTTTAAAAAAAAACACATTGAGTGATCTTGAGTTTATCCAAATCGGCTGGTTTTAATGCAATAGAAAATCTGGTGGCAAATCGTGACGAGTAGCCCATTAACTAATTTAACTGAGAGTGTCACTGGTGATTTGCAAGATTACAAGCAATCCATGTTTTAAAAACAGATCGCTATAAGTTCATTCATTGTTTTAGAAGCTCCCCGAGTCTTTGATAACGCAGTGAATACAGTGGTCGGAACACACACTCTGATATAACAAATTCATCTTTTATCGGTGAACGATTGAAGAGTATAAACTATTTGAAATTAGAAGTCCACGAAGTGGTCTACAGATACACATTTTTGTTTCATATGTAACTGATTTACCGAGTGCCTAGTTGCCTAGTAGACAACTAGAACTCGGGCAGTGTGCAGACATGTGTCAGCTTATACAGCTTTCCCAGAACTGTATCTGATGTGGGATTCAAGGCGTCTTCGAGGAATTGACATTTCTCGCGAGTCTGGCATTCAAAGGCGAGTTCTAATGACTGAATGTCTGTACTAAGAATATTTAAATTACTGTGGTCTGTTTGGATTACAATGCAACAAAATCAAATGCAAATATGTGATAAATTTTTTGAATCCGTTGCGTACATATGTATCAGTCTTACATTCAATTTTACTTTAATAGCGTATTTTCTAATGTAAGAACCTGTTTTTAGCTACAAAGATTAAACAACTATCGAATATTCTCCATTACATATACTTTTGCTTGATTACTACTGAAATATTCATAATTTCTACAAGGTGTCAGGCGCCATGTGGTGTTGATACCCATATCTCTATTAAAAACATAAAAAACGATAGGGACCTTACATATTCCTCGGGTTGTTGGATCCTTGATGCAGGCATAGATTATGATTTATGATAAAGAATATGTCTCGATATGTGCATAATAAGTCTCTATGCTCTTAGGTCTTCGCTTTTTCTACTGATCTCAAAAGATCTTTTTTAATTTGAATTGAACACTCTCTCTTTACCCCTAGCTCACAAAGACTTTACCTGGATCTTATGGTAGATAATATTCTTGATCCTGTATCGAGGAAACTCTATATCCCTTCGAGTTATGTGTCATCTTGGCTTTTTACTCTCACTTGTATGTGAGCCTCTAGCCTTTACATGTACGCTAAATCTCAACTCTCTCCCGGAGAACATTCATGAAGCATCGCTCTACGATGTGCTTGAGCCTAACCTACCCATCAGTGCAGTCACAGTCACATCTTGTAACAGAGAACCCATCCACTGCTGGCACTGTGGTAACCCAGACCCTCGGAGAAATCAACTCATAGTCTCCACAAGACTGCTCTAGTTCTTAGAAAATAGTGCTCTTACATAAAGTTAGATTGGTACGCATTTCACAACCTTGTTCAGTCTTAACAGACATTGACAGTTCTCATCCAATAGAGAAATCACGTAACTGTCCTCGCTTTACTTGACGGCTGAAACCTTCCGCCCGTGAAGGCCTTGCCCTGGAGCCACGCTTCCGCAAGTCTTCTCCAGCAGCGACCACAGCTGCGTAACTATCCTCATTGACATGTGATGAGATATTTATTAAGCAGTCTGATCTGTTTACACAAATTTGGTTTACATAAGGAAGAAGCAATGTAGACTTGTAATCGAGCATTATCCATCCTCACGCTTGTAACAATGTTCTGATAGCACACAGTACACCGGAGGACAATATACCGATAAAGTTATCTCACAGAGGCAAGAACTGCCCATTGACCTTTTGACACAAAATCAATAGGGTTCTTTTGTGGACCAAGAGGAAGCTATCCAATTCTCCAGGACCTTTCTACCAATAGCGGCCAACCACACGATTTTTAAGAAGGTTCTGTCAGATCTGCTTGTGTGAACAAGCAGATATTTATTAATACTCAAAAGCCGAGTAATTTTTTTCCTGTTCTTAAATGAAGGACAACTTTGAATAACTCTTACACTACGGTGGTACTTGACGCAAATTAACATGATGAAGAGAGGTTTGGGAGCTATGTATGCGAATGAGAAATGGCTGACAGCATCGCTGAATGTATGACTTAAGAGGACCTCTTTGTGATGCTTATTATGTCAATAGTACAACAGACGGAACAGGGCTCAACAACCTGAAGGTCACCACAAGGTCGTCAAGATTTCATGGACAATGATTTAAGATTGTTCTCCCTTCTCAATAAAATAACGCGAATTCGATATCGTAAAACAATATGATGGTAATAATTTACAGGTACTTATCTGCATTAATAATCTTAAGATTGAAAATAGAGTTTTTGACGGAGTGTTACCAACAATCTTCAGAGAAGTTTTTAATTTTGGTGACAATGTTGATATATTGAGATTAACATACAACGGTTAATAAACATAATTAATTATATTATGGTAACAGTGACACCAATGCCCTCAATTCCTACAACGAGTACAAGGCAATACAGTAGTTTTATGGATAAGTAAAGAGCTGTATGTGTTCATTTGTAGCCAGCCACATTAGGTTTATGAAATATTCACCTCACTTGGTCATGAAAACAAAATTTTTAGCAAAATTTTGAATGATTCAACATAATCTTGTGAGAAAAAAGCTTCTACAATAATTCCGAGAATGGGTCCAAATACTTTGAATATTGCTGAACTATATAATGTATTGAATTATGACACATTTGACACAAGGATGGCATTGATCTCAATTCTACTTCGAGGTGTTGTACTCTACTACTTTATATGTATAGGACCATTTTACTATTGTTGTAAACATTGTGAGTGTTTCAGACTAAATATCAAGGTATCCCACACGCACAAAAAAGAACAAACTCTAAAACAATATTTACACTCTACATCACACCTGAATACATCAAGAATAAGTCATGGCTTTAAAGGGATGGGATCTACATCTTATTGTCTTTATATCTCGAAATTGTATTACAGATTTTCTAAATTTGATACGGCTATTTATCTATCTTATTTTCTATTGGAAGGACACATTAGAAAGGATGAATTAGGAATAATACTGAAATACCATAGAATATGTGAAAAATTCCGCAGGAAGAAGACTGACTACGTTGTTGACATAAGTAACTAATTATAGATATAATATATCTATAATTAGTTACTTATGTCAACAACGTAGTCGGTCTTCTTCCTGCGGAATTTATATTATCAATTACAAATAAACACCAATTGTAACTCAAACGTATATACAATATAATGCTGGTTTAGAATTTAGCAGACGATTGTCATTTAAAGAACTAGTATCATATTAATGAATAATTTGCACAAGGCAATCAGATGAGTTAAGTTGTCGTACAGAGGATAGATCAGAGAGGAAAACAGCAGATAACAATTACAGCTGTATTATAGAAAGTGTTCCTTTGCATGACTATTGGCTGAGTAATTAATCTTGAACACCAAGGGGATCCATGTACTAATCTTGGGGACATCTTAGAGGACTAATTACTAGTCAGTAATGACTATCCGCTTCAAAGTGTTTAGTGTTAGATAAATTGCCAGTGTTTACATGAATCATGTAATGTTCCTTTGTGCACCGTTTGTTTTCTTATTTGGTGGTGCATATGCATATGTCAATTTCTGTATGTCGAAATTTTAAATATCTACATGGATTAATACTACTGTAAAATAATTACTTTATGATACGAAATATGTGACAAAACCTAGCTGAAGCCAGAGGATAAATCCTGGTCGTTCAAGATGAGTATCAAGGGATTGAAATCGTAATTATTCTGCATGAAGTTTCAAATAGGATACCAAATTTCACCTATAGTCTACGAGTTCTTGGATTAAAATATTCTTAAAGAATGTTCTCTAAGACCATTTCTCTTGGTTGCAGTGACTTCCAGAAACAAAGATGACCCCAAGGTCATGGACGAGGAGGAGCTGGCGCAGAAAGCTATGGGAGATTGTGGTCGGTGGCAGCTGACTATAATCCTGCTCCTCTCACTCCTGAAACTTCCTATCTCCTGGACACAACTTGGAATAGTCTTCCTGGCAGCTCCTGTCCCCTTCCGGTGTGCCAACAGCAGCTATGCCTGTCTCACCGAGGACAGAGACTCGTGCTCGGAATGGAAATACGACCGATCCGTTTTCTCTGAGACAATAGTTACCGAGGTAAGGTTGGAAGCTATGTATACAAATTCTAAGTCTATAAAAATTTTAAACTTAGATAGTTCAGTATGGGTGTAATATAAAAATAGTAACCAAATTAGTTATTCTAGGTCTTCTTTGCTTCAATAATAATTTCTAGATCAAAGAAAACATTGAAAATAACATTTTAACAATAAAAATTGTAATTATAATTATCGATAAACGAAATATTTTATGAGTTTAGGGAATAAGGTTATCAAAGACAATCCTCCCTTATAGAACTCTGTCCTGCTTGAATTTCTTAAATTCTAAACAGTTCTTTCTCACAGGAGGTACCTTAAATCTCTGAGTAAATTCCTTCATGAACACTCAACCAAACTGTTATTAATTACCACTGGTTAACCCCAGAACGCACATTCTTTCGGTTGAAGGAGTTGAGCAATATCATAAGGACTATCGAAGAAACGTACACCATAAGAGAATCCACTAGTTAAACAGCCTTCTTTTGAAACATACCTGAAAGAAAATGAAATTGCTAAACAATCCTTGCATGTTCCAGTGGGACCTGGTGTGCTCCAGGAGTCAGCTTGTGAACATCACTCAGATGGTGCTCATGATCGGAATTCTGATTGGCAACATCATCTTCAGCATCGCTGCTGATAGGTATAATTGCTAAACAATCCTTGCATGTTCCAGTGGGACCTGGTGTGCTCCAGGAGTCAGCTTGTGAACATCACTCAGATGGTGCTCATGATCGGAATTCTGATTGGCAACATCATCTTCAGCATCGCTGCTGATAGGTATAATTAATAAACAATCCTTGCATGTTCCAGTGGGACCTGGTGTGCTCCAGGAGTCAGCTTGTGAACATCACTCAGATGGTGCTCATGATCGGAATTCTGATTGGCAACATCATCTTCAGCATCGCTGCTGATAGGTATAATTGCTAAACAATCCTTGCATGTTCCAGTGGGACCTGGTGTGCTCCAGGAGTCAGCTTGTGAACATCACTCAGATGGTGCTCATGATCGGAATTCTGATTGGCAACATCATCTTCAGCATCGCTGCTGATAGGTATAAAGCTTCTAACCTCTTTATTTTTGTTGAAACATAAAAAAATATTATCCTTCGCCAAAAATGACGTGACGTAATTTTCTCCTACAATTTCCGTACCGAGGGTTTTAAAACAATACTTGTTGTGTACCTTATTCGAAACACGAATATTATACGTACCATTAAATGCCTAATACGAGGACACATCGTTGCCGATATAATCGTACTAAACTCTGGCTGACAGCACAAAGGGTCGTAATTGAATTATGTTTGGATTGCAGAACTGTGTGACTATGGGGAATGGTTTACCTTCATTGTGTTTCATGACTCTATTGTTTCTGAGTAAATTAAAGCCACCTGACAAAACAAACTCAAGGCTTCAACATACACGATGTGGTTTATTAAAATTTATGACAGTCCTATTTTTGGTTTTTGAGTCTGATATCAATTAATTATAAAAGTTCTAATTTACCATTGTGAATTGAACAACAATGTAATATTATAACTAATTAAGGACAAAAATACATTAAAAAATCTTTCTTAAAGCTGATTATGAGCTATAAATAGATTTAACAGTAACAGTTTTTTTTTAACGACAAGATTGTTTCCAACGATTGAATGCTATGAAAATTCTTGAAGAGAGTGTCTTTGACTATGGATTTTCAAATAATAAAATTAGAAGAAGAGTTTTTCTCTATTGTTGGGTTGTATACGATTCACATTGAGTGAAATAACCCTTCTGTTATCACTGCTTAAATTTATGACGCTGATTAATGGGTTCAGATACGGACGGAAGATGCCGCTGATCCTGAGCGGAGTCCTGCAGATGGCAACAGGATGCTGCGCCAGTTTCGCACCATGGTTCAGTGTCTTCCTGATCCTTCGCTTCCTGCAAGCCGTGGCCACTGGTGGGGCGATGACCATCGGGTTCGTCTTGTGTGAGTACAGACCAGAACATGCAGACAGATCTTATAAAATTATTTGAGATTATTTGATAATTATTCTCAAGATTATTTGAGATATTAAAAAGTGAGATTTGTGTAGATATTAAGTCAGTACGTCGCCAACAACCACCTACAAGGCACCTAAGCAGCTTTTAAGTTTTTTTTTAAAAATTTTTACTGGTTATAAAAAAAACTTTTTTAAATCATTTAATATAAAAAAAAACGCTTCACATATAACCTAAAAAGCGTTAGGATGCGTGTTATTTCAACCACAACAATACGAACATAAAAGCCGAGGTAACTATGCATGAGGTTTAACTTGTTCTTATGGTGAACAGATCAAAGTCTTCTACACATAACGTGCTATGGTGCAAGGACGCAGCCAGCGAGAGGGTGCAGGGGTCCGGCCCCCCCCCCAAATTTTCAATTGTTTCGATTAATTTACAATAAACGTTCATTATTATTTAAATAATCCACTATTACTGACATGTACTTACAGCTGAAAGACGACTCTCAACAAGAAACTGGCCAAGAACTTTTTATGGAACAAAATGGAACCTTACTCTCTGTCTACTACGGGAAAATATCAGTTGTTTACACCCCTCCAATTTTTTCCTGGCTAAGTTCTTGCTATGGTGGGAAGGGTATATTCAATGTCAATGTTGAATTTAGCGCCAGTTCAAATCAACCCTTCACACCACAGCGTTATGCGCAGAAAACTCGGTTGTTCCACCGTGCTTAGAGATCGTGTTAGAAATATCGTAGTAGATACTCCTGATGAGACATGATGCATTGTACATCTGATGAGACAATGAGAATACCTCCTCAAAATGATGTAAAGAGTTCGCCATGAGATTCTTCCTTGCCAACTTTTATTGGTACTCTTCAGACGAACATGACTTCAGATTTCAGGAGCCAAGTCTGTGACAGCCTCAGACTCCAGACGCTGAATTAGGATTAGGGTTAAACTACACATTGATTAGGATTAGGGTTTAAACTACACATTGATTAGGATTAGGGTTAGATTAGGATTAGGGTTAAACTACACATTGATTTGATTAGGATTAGGGTTAAACTACACATTGATTAGGATTCATAACACATTTAGATTAAATATGATTAAGATCAGAAGTGGGGTTTTTGCTAAGGACTTGTAAATGATTGGTTTTCAAATACACGTTGAGTGTCATACTTTCTGAGATTAAATATATATCGGACAAATAAGTGAACCAGCAGACTGGATTAGTTAAATAAAGTGAATGGAAAAAATAAAAATATTTTTTCGATTCGCATAGTTATATTATTACATAACGCTACCTAGCCTGTATCATAGGAATATTGGTAGATAATAGTGAAACAGTTAAAATAAATAGACGATTTACCAATAAACGTTGCTTGTTGTAAGAAAAGGAAAGACGGTAATATCATGTATTACGTAAAAACCTAAACTGTTTACATGTACTTCAGGGGGTTTGATAGTCCTAACTGTTGTCACAGGCATGGAAATACTAAGCGGCAAATGGCGGACTACGGTCACGACCCTCTCACACATCCCCTACAGCATCGGACACGAGACTATGGTCGGCATCGCCTACTACACCAGGAACTGGAGGCTCTTCCAACTGGCAGTCAGTCTTCCGTCGATCCTGATCATCACATTTATATGGTTCGTTGTTTGTACAAGCCGAGTTCTCTTCACTTTAGAGAGGTCGCTGGGACTTTCAATGTCGGTGACTGATGGTCCGACGCTGTTGCAGGCTCATCCCGGAGAGTCCTCGGTGGCTGATGGCTGTCGGCCGCCACGAGGAGGCCTTGCAGATCCTCAAGAGTGCTGCGGCCGCCAACAGGAATCAACTGCCGGACGAAATCGCTTTCTCCAAAACAGAAAAGCAGCGCGTAAGTTGTTAAGCAGAACCTTGCTTTTGAATTACTGGAATTGAATTCTGGAAGTTAAGTGGATAAAAATTACGTTTAAATATTATTGAGTGAACGTCTTGATCAAACAGATTCAGATGGAGGAGAAGAAGCCCACGATTCTGGACTTGCTGCGGACACCCAACTTGCGCAAGAGGACTTTGGCCATGTGCTTCAACTGGATGGCTTGCGGCCTCGGGTTCTATGGGCTGGCTCAGTACATCAGTACCATCGGAGGGAACGTCTTCATCAACGTAGCAATCTCAGGTAACGAACATTGAAACATTGTTAAGGAATCGTTTAGTAACAATCTACCTATTACAATTACTGGCGGAATTTTCCGAAGTTTTTTCCTTTTCCTCTTATGGTACCCAAAGCCCATAACTGTCATAATCTGAAAAATCTAAATATTTTCATGTAAATATGGGATTGTTTAATGTAATGCGGATTTTGAATACGATAACTCCTGTAATTATTGGAACATTCAGACTGACTTCTCTGAATAATTTTTTATGAAAGAAAATGTTCTATTTTAGTAGAATAGAATGATGGTTACTTTGTTGACCTTGGGCAGGTTCGGCCGCAAAGTGATGTTGATCAGTGCCACATTGATGTTACAGGAATTTTTGTGATCCCTACCATGATGATTACTCTGTTGACCTTACAGGTTCTGTCGCAAAGCGATGTTGATCAGTGCCTCTTTGATGTTGCAGGAATGTTTGTGATCCCTGCCATGATGGTTACTCTATTGACCTTGGACAGGTTCGGCCGCAAAGCGACGTTGATCGGCGGTCACATCTTAGCCTCCATATCCTGCTTCCTCATCATATTCTTCCCTGAAGGTCAGTTGAAGCTTGCTGTAGTTCCTCTTGTATTTCTTAAATCATAACCATTGACGGATTCGATAACTCGGTGTTGTTTCTACAATTGCAGTTCCTGGAAAATCTGATCTGCCCAGGGTCGCTCTGGCCAGCCTGGGGATTCTAGGAATCTGTACATCGTTCACCACCGTCTACTTGTACTCAGGGGAGCTGTTCCCTACAGTGGTCCGCAACGTGGGGATCGGCTCAGGCTCGATGAGCGCAAGAGTTGGCTCAATGATTGCTCCTTTCGTCGCATCTCTGGTAAGTACCTAGCGGTCTACTTGTACTCAGGGGAGCTGTTCCCTACAGTGGTCCGCAACGTGGGGATCGGCTCAGGCTCGATGAGCGCAAGAGTTGGCTCAATGATTGCTCCTTTCGTCGCATCTCTGGTAAGTACCTAGCGGTCTACTTGTACTCAGGGGAGCTGTTCCCTACAGTGGTCCGCAACGTGGGGATCGGCTCAGGCTCGATGAGCGCAAGAGTTGGCTCAATGATTGCTCCTTTCGTCGCATCTCTGGTAAGTACCTAGCGGTCTACTTGTACTCAGGGGAACTGTTCCCTACAGTGGTCCGCAACGTGGGGATCGGCTCAGGCTCGATGAGCGCAAGAGTTGGCTCAATGATTGCTCCTTTCGTCGCATCTCTGGTAAGTACCTAGCGGTCTACTTCTACTCAGGGGAACTGTTCCCTACAGTGGTCCGCAAACGTGGGGATCGGCTCAGGCTCGATGAGCGCAAGAGTTGGCTCAATGATTGCTCCTTTCGTCGCATCTCTGGTAAGTACCTAGCGGTCTACTTGTACTCAGGGGAACTGTTCCCTACAGTGGTCCGCAACGTGGGGATCGGCTCAGGCTCGATGAGCGCAAGAGTTGGCTCAATGATTGCTCCTTTCGTCGCATCTCTGGTAAGTACCAGCGGTCTACTTGTACTCAGGGGAACTGTTCCCTACAGTGGTCCGCAACGTGGGGATCGGCTCAGGCTCGATGAGCGCAAGAGTTGGCTCAATGATTGCTTCTTTCGTCGCATCTCTGGTAAGTACCTAGCGGTCTACTTGTACTCAGGGGAGCTGTTCCCTACAGTGGTCCGCAACGTGGGGATCGGCTCAGGCTCGATGAGCGCAAGAGTTGGCTCAATGATTGCTTCCTTTCGTCGCATCTCTGGTAAGTACCTAGCGGTCTACTTGTACTCAGGGGAGCTGTTCCCTACAGTGGTCCGCAACGTGGGGATCGGCTCAGGCTCGATGAGCGCAAGAGTTGGCTCAATGATTGCTCCTTTCGTCGCATCTCTGGTAAGTACCTAGCGGTCTACTTGTACTCAGGGGAACTGTTCCCTACAGTGGTCCGCAACGTGGGGATCGGCTCAGGCTCGATGAGCGCAAGAGTTGGCTCAATGATTGCTCCTTTCGTCGCATCTCTGGTAAGTACCTAGCGGTCTACTTGTACTCAAGCTGTTCCCTACAGTGGTCCGCAACGTGGGGATCGGCTCACTCTGCTGTCTACTTGTACTCAGGGGAGCTGTTCCCTACAGTGGTCCGCAACGTGGGGATCGGCTCAGGCTCGATGAGCGCAAGAGTTGGCTCAATGATTGCTCCTTTCGTCGCATCTCTGGTAAGTACCTAGCGGTCTACTTGTACTCAGGGGAGCTGTTCCCTACAGTGGTCCGCAACGTGGGGATCGGCTCAGGCTCGATGAGCGCAAGAGTTGACTCAATGATTGCTCCTTTCGTCGCATCTCTGGTAAGTACATCCGATGATACTGCCAAGGATGATCATTCAAATAAATCTTTTGTGATTCTTAAGGATTTTTAAGATTCTTTGAAGAATTGTTTTGTAATTATATATATCGAGGAACGATGAAATATAATTGTGCACCTCCTTGTATTCCAGAGTTCTGGCAGTGACATCTTGACGCCTCTGGTGTTCAGTCTGGTACCTCTGACTGCTGCCATCCTTGGACTTCTTCTCCCAGAGACCAAGGGATGCCAACTACCCCAGACAATAGAAGAGGGGGAGGCATATGGAAGGTAGAGTATTTCAGAGTATTTCACTAACTCTTAAGCAATTTTCTTCTGGGCAAATAGGACTTTGAGACTTTATCCGCGATACAGAAAATTAAATAAAACTAACGTAATGTAACGGTTAATAAATTAATACGCCACTTATTTTGTATTCTTTCGCATTGAAAACCATTTAAATAATGAACAATGTTAGGAAACTTACATAAACAGCAACTATAAAAAACTGCAAATAACAGTTAAACATTGACTTTGAACATTTTTGATGGTAAACAATAGTTTTGCTGGACCACTGAGTCAAAAGGTGATATTTGGAAAATTTCTTAGTGTTTCAAATATTTTATTACAAATGAAATACACCAACGAGCAATAGATCTCAAGCTCAGTGTTGTTATAACATCTACGGAATGCACAATAAAAAGTATTTCCTACTACAGTATAAACTTATAAAGTCCAATTAGAGTACAACTGGATAAGTAATTACATAGATTACATTAGTCGTTATACATCAAGAGAAAGCTGTTCAAAGTATGAACAATGTTTTTGTACATAACTAATTTATAAGGTTCTATTGTTGTACGACTATATAACTAAATAGATAAGAATAAAAAAATAGATTAATACCAAAAAATCAACTGCAGCAAAATTAATATTTTGAGTTAGGTTGTACCAACGGTGACAAAAGGGCAAACAGGTTGTAATTTATTTTTCATTCAAATTCATTTGTTAGTAGAAGTTTCTTTAGAAATAAATTGCACAAACATTTTAATCTCAGCCAATCTTCAATCATATCGCCAATCAATGATTTTTTTTATTATAAGACGTTAGCTTTAGTAATGGTATGATGGTCTTTTCTTCACAGAAGTTATTTTCCTTCTTGGATCAACGCAGTTTTCTCTTTTCTCTTTCAAGTTTGTTATTGACGATGGATGCTTCGAAAGGATTGTAGGATTTCAAACTTGCCATCATTATATATTACAAAAAGTAGGCTATAACACTACGTTTCGAGGATTGAAATTCACCCTCTTCTTCAGGCGTAAGAAAACTCTAGTGTAAAATACCTTCAACGAATTAATAAACTCATTGTTTCCAATCTGAACTTCCTGTCGTTCGATTGCGTCAGGTACCACTTAAATACACCTTTGAGTGACAGTCTATTGTCACATGTTTTAGTATATCAGTTATTAAATGTTTTAGGGTATTTTTACACCTGAAGAAGTAGCCTAAAACATTTTAGTTTTCTATTATATTTAGTTGTTTCAGGACTAAGCCCATAATCACAGTAACAGTAGTAAGTTAACGTCAAACTACGACAACTAAAATAACAAACAGATACAGATTTAGAACACATGTTACATTACACTAAGCGATTTACTTGGTGAAATAGTCATGTACACTGTATGAACTTTTTTATACTCACTTGTTTCAGGACTAAGCCCATAATGACAGTAACAGTAGTAAGTTAACGTCAAACTACGACAACTAAAATAACAAACAGATACAGATTTAGAACACATGTTACATTACACTAAGCGATTTACTTGGTGAAATAGTCATGTACACTGTATGAACTTTTTTATACTCACTTGTTTCAGGACTAAGCCCATAATGACAGTAACAGTAGTAAGTTAACGTCAAACTACGACAACTAAAATAACAAACAGATACAGATTTAGAACACATGTTACATTACACTAAGCGATTTACTTGGTGAAATAGTCATGTACACTTTGTGAACTTTTTTATACTCACTTGTTTCAGGACTAAGCCCATAATGACAGTAACAGTAGTAAGTTAACGTCAAACTACGACAACTAAAATAACAAACAGATACAGATTTAGAACACATGTTACATTACACTAAGCGATTTACTTGGTGAAATAGTCATGTACACTGTATGAACTTTTTTATACTCACTTGTTTCAGGACTAAGCCCATAATGACAGTAACAGTAGTAAGTTAACGTCAAACTACGACAACTAAAATAACAAACAGATACAGATTTAGAACACATGTTACATTACACTAAGCGATTTACTTGGTGAAATAGTCATGTACACTGTATGAACTTTTCCTAATATACAATACTTTCTATTACTAATGAGCACAATATTCAATAAATTTCGAGGATCTTTATTATATTTTATTAACACATTCAGCGCCATGTGTATCATAAATGATACACACCAGCACTAACGTTGTGGGCCATGTGTATCATTTATGATACACAAAGCGTTTAGGCACGAGTTAAAATTTTCATTTTTACGTCACAAGCGATTTAAGATCAATAGTGCTTTTAGAAACACAGTACTATAATTCTTTTTGAAATCAGACGAACAGTTTTGGCAGTATGTTAATTTTTCATGTCTGTGCAAAAATGATACACGTGGCCCAGACTGTGAAAATCAACAATGTGCCATGTATCATTTTTGGACACTTGATAATTTTTGTATTATTATACTTGAATTTGATCCGGAATATCATCCAAGTGTGGACAGTGATTATAATGACTCTTGAAAACCACGATTCAGTCGACTATTTGAAAAACGATTTGAAAGACAAGGTGATCAAGACAATGTAGCAGGACCTTAGTAGATAGCCAGAGAGGATGTGAGTAGTGAAGATAGTGAATATGAAAAACTACTAAAAAAAGAAAGAAAGCTATAAAAGGGGCAACTGAAAAAGAAAAATTCAAGCAAGAAGTAAGAAGAAACAAAGTTGACCACTACAATAAAAAAGAAAATTTATATGACATAACAAAAATAATAACAGGAAAGTTACTGAGAACGAAACTGAACAAGACAAAGATGAAATAGACAAAACGGGTGACACTAGCGAGGAAGAAAATAAAGAGGGAGAGAATTATTGTGAAAAAGATGAAGATAATAATGGTAATAATGATTTTGAGGGAGATGACGATGACGAAGAAGAAAATTATCAAGAGTCAAACAGAAGGAAAGGGAAAAAATAAAGAGAAGAAAAGGAAGAGGACTGCAAGGGAGCATGAATATAAATTGACAGTTTTTGGAACAGAAAGGGACATCAAATGGGAAGATTGCCAAGGAAGGCAAAAAACATTCGCTTTTACTGGGCGGGCAGGAATAAATCCAGAGGTTAGTGCACAATTAGCAAATAAAAATCCAGTTGATTATTTTTTGTATTTTCTTGACGATGAAATAATCAATTTGATGGTTGACCAAACGATCTTTACACGGTATGTGACGCTTGCGAAGGAAATCCATACATGTGCCGTACGTGTTTCAACAACAAACACTAGTTTTTTAATTCACGAAAACTTACAGTTTTTATTTTAGCAGCTCAACTAATGATCTTTTATTTTATAGGTACCCATTTTATATTTTACCAGTCGTATATAGACATTTGTATAATAAAAATGTTTATAAATAGAGTGTATGTACTTCATTAGAAACCTGTGATCTAAGCAATAATCTGACGTCCTGGGCCGGAACTGGCCGGGTTCTGTGGTAGGCCTGGGCCATGAGATTCAGTCTATAGTGTTAAAAGCATTGTAGAAGAGCTCAGTTTTGATACGTATGGCTCAAAGTAGAAACTGACGTATGTATCAGAAATGATACACGCGGCCCACTTGGTAACATGGGGCGTGTATCATTTTTGATACACATGGCCCCGACCGTTAATATATGGAAAAACCTAATGGCCCGTGCTAAATGGATTGTGTCATATGCCCTGGCGCTGAATGTGTTGTTTTTGAATTAGAACATTTAATTGCATTAAATTATTGGTAAAAAGGACTTGAAAATAATTTGGAAATTAATACTATAAATAGTTACAAATTATAATGAACTATAATAAAGGTTTTTAAAATTATTTTATTAAGCATTTTGGATTAGTAACAATTAGCATAACGGTCGTTGCCATGGCACAAGTTACTGTATGCGAGTCACTTGACTTCCCTGGCCTAGTACACATTGCAGCTGTGTATTGTAGCGGTATCACATGATATTGCAGGCGCTTACGTCAATAAGTACATGCTGTATGTATGTACGTGAGAAATAATTGTAGGAATAAAATTTAATATTATTACATCGGCGGAAACTGCGTATATTCCATGCTTCCCTATGCAATGTGCATCCCTTTGTCTTGCAATCAATACCAGTGTACTTATCCTGTTCATTCAATCAAACCAATTAATTGAGAATTGCAGGATTGCGCTCTGATTGATTGAGCAATGCTTGGACGTAATGCGATTAATTGGTCAAGTGATCCAATTACCGTACGTGAAGTTCATTAACAACAAATCTGAGGCAAGATTGAGAAATTGCTTAAGCTTTCCGTACTTAAACATTTTAAAGATCTTACTCGATTGCATCTAAAAAAAATGATATTGTTCCTTAAGCTTCTAAATGATATTAAATAAACTCTAAAACATAAAAAACGAACTAGTGTTAACGATAATAATGAAAAAAAAGAAATAAAACAATATTAAATTATCAAAACAAAAAACAATACAGGATAATAAATAATTGTAAATTATATTAAAAAACACTAAATAAATGGATTTAGAATACTTACAAACGATTAGTAAATATAATAAAAAACATAAAAGATTATTGAAAATGAAAGCTAAAATAATAAATATTGATACAAAAATAAATATTATTTCAATTTCATTTACAAAAAAAAAATAATAGAAATATATAAAATAAACTTAAGGCTTTCCTTTCCAATATTATGTGGATTACACAGATTTTACACACTGGGTTCTTAACAAAATAAGGATAAATACCATAACAGAAGATTTTGTATTCTTGTATTTACAGTCCAGGCGTTAAGGTGGAAAATGTTTTTACATAACATAGTATATATTTATACTACTGTTATTTACGCTATGATTTTGCATCTGGGGATGATCAAGGTTAATTAATTAGTTATTTAAACGGTGGTAAAAGACTAAAATTTAAATATTAAAAAAGCTTACGGCTTGTAAATACAAATTGTATTTATCAGTTTGGCTATTTTTTATTACACTGGAGCTATTTACATGTTTTCAGTAAAGCCACGTAAGAATTGTAAAAGTCAGATGACGAATTTTCAGACTTAGTTATGAAGTTAGTGGCAAGAAACTTTTTTCTCGGCCTGTTGTTAGTTTTTTGTACAGTGAATACAAGCATTTCTCGGTGATAAGACAAACTGGAAACTTAGAAAAATGAACAATTGAATATAAAAAAGTTATTAGAATGTTATTAGAATATTGTCAGTAAGTTTTGTGACGTTAATTGTATATGCAGACAAAACTAACATAATTATGTTTTTTGACATTTTATATAATTCTACAACTGTATTCATTCCTACACAACACAGACTAATGGATATTGCAGGTTTTGCAATATAAGAAGTATTGCAAACACTGTGGGAATAGTCAAACGGTGTAATGACGACGCTAAAAGATAAATAATAGATACATTCTAAAACTAAACATTTTCCTGAATGATAACATTAGGCTGCATTACACAACAATGGATATATTCATTGTTCTGCGCGTGTATGACGTTTTTTACAAAACACAAATATATATGGACTTTTCATCATTCGTATAGAAATGAGCACAGAGAACTTGGAATAGCAATGTGCATGTTAGAGACTGGTGAGGTTATCAGTGACAGTAAAACGCATGCAGGTAGAACATTAATGCTATGTTCATTTATGAAGTAAAAAGTAATTAAGAATTACATAAAAAAATAAATAACTTTGTAATGTGATAAAGGTATTTAGCAAACTGTCTGTACAGTTCCACAGTGTCACATAACGAGGGACATACCATTCCATAAATGACATATTTATACTAAACGTGTTAATTAATAACTTTGATTGTCTGTCCACAGCGGAACTGAAACAACAAACAAAAACCTGGCGGGTGTCAGAAACGATGCCTTCGAGAACGATCGTCAGGTGTAGAGGAGCAGAGAGTGTAGGAGAGTAACTATACCTCCGACAGGCGAGGAGAGCGCAGCGAGCTCGGAGAATATGTGGTGGTCCACCATTAATGTGATAGTTATGCCTCCAAAGATTCCAATAACTTAAGAAAATCCTATAAGGCAAAGTGCTTTTACAAATTAGTTTTTAATGAACAATGTGAATTTTTAGCGAAAACGACAGTTTTGCAAACCTTGGCACATTAACATAGGTTAAGTAATCGATCTGAACCAAACAATAAAACATGTAAATAATGTATGTATTTTTCCTATATACTGTAAATATTAGCCTTAAGACACTTTACGCTGTAACTCGATATGTATAGTGGATGTCAAGTAACTATACAATAGACTGTTCCATTACCTTGATTCGTTTCTCACTTAAGCTATTTATTGTTGATAAGGCTTGTACACACCATTGCCAAATTATGTATATAATAGTTTTAAGTAAACTCCTATGGAAAGTATTTTAATGTTTGAATAAAGATTACTGTGTTTAAACACGAAAATGTTGTTAGAATTGTCGTATAACCCAACCTTACCTGACTGACTGTTATACTCTACTGTTATTCCACTCTGGTGCATTCACAGCTGCTGATGGAGCTTTTCGCGATTCTTGAGTTGATGAGAGATTGTATACTCCTATGAAGGGGATAACGATTCAAATATTCTGATTTTCAGCAAAATTAATTACTTTGAGTAAATGTAAGCGTCCTGACAATAAGTTTAAGTGTCTGAACTAACGGATGGCTATTATTATTGGCTTAGAAGATACGTAAAAGTATAGAGGCGTTTAACCCTTTCCGGGCCAGGCGGCAATATATTGCCGCCATAGATCGTGTCTGAAAAGTGCCAGGCGGCAATATATTGCCGTCGGTGACATACGCGAAAAGCGCATATATTGCCGCCTTGATATTCGTAATTTTCTTTAAAAAATACGACATCAAATGATTAAAGTTTTATGTTTTTTTATTCCCTGGTATATTTGTAGATATTTAATATGAATATAATTTTTATTTTGGAGGTCTATGCATTTTTATTTCGTAATTGTCACGTGACATTATCAGGTGACTCGATCTATTGTTGTTAATTCTTTATGCTTTAGTGCAATCGTACCATTGTATGCTGGATTCTTCTTCATTATTTTATTTTGTGGTTGTAAATATTAGTAGTGTTACCTGCTTAGCTATTGTGTGTAGTAGTTACAATGACTGACAATTTGCGATCTCACGGGAGTGAAATTGTAAGTAGCATATTTGTAAATAGAAAAAGTGTAAATAAATTTCAAATAAAATTGTGTAAATATTTCTTGGTAAATAGTGTTTTTAACTGTATTGAAACTGCTTATGGATCCTACAATCATCTGTTTACCGGTACATCCGTAATGTGAATATTTATTTTAAGTTTCTTGCAGTTAAGAGTCAGTTGCTTTATCACTTGTTGCGAAGTACAATTATGCGTATTTATACAAAATGTGTCATAAAAAATTTATTTATGAGAGAAATAACACCAAAATTTTGTATGGTTGTTCCTTTATAAATGTACAATATAATAACATAGCTTTCTACAGTAAAATTATTTTTCCTTTTTTAGTTATTATTTACGAAAAAAATTAAAAAATTAAATTTTTTTTTATGTAATCCATTAAAACATTATTTTTTTTAAATTTTAAATTACTTAAAACTACATCTTTATATTTTTTTTGTTGATAGTATATATCTATACGAGTAATTTGGTGCAAATTTTAGGTCATTCTCTAATGTTTATGAAAAGTTATAAATTTTAATCTAAGAGACTGCAAAATCGCCAATTTTAGCCTGGCACTTTTGACTAGTCACAAGGGGATAGATATGTGAAAAAATTTTGCAACATCTCATATTTGGTCCTGGCCCTGAAAGGGTTTTAAAATGTAAAAGAGGTCTCAAGTCTATACAAAATAACCTCTGGAGTAACCCACTGACTAATGTTGGTTGGATCTCCTCCATCTGTCAATAATAATGCGACTCCTGCTGCTATGTTTGTGTACTCTGTGAATGTTGAGTTTAGCTCCAGTTCACCTTCCTCTTAGTGCAGCGTCTGAAGTCTGACGCTGTCACAGACTTGACTCCTGGAATTTGGAGTCATGTTCGTCTGAAGAGGTACAGAAAAGTCTGCAACGAGATTCAAATTGAAATATTTGCATTGTTTGGACATAAAAGACAACTAGATTACAAAATCAGATGAAATCTAGGTAAAGAGGTTATTTTCATTGTCTCATTAGGTGCACATTGAGTGCACTACGATAACGATTACAAAGCACGATGGAACAACCGAGTCTTCTGCAAATAACGTAGCTATGGTAGGAAGGGTTGATTCAACGTGAGACAATGTTTAGTTGTAGGTGTTGACACGGGAATGACAGTAAATGTATATTTTCACGTCACTTTTGACTAATAAACATCACAACATTTTGTATAATACATAGTATACAACGTGTGCAAAGGTAAGTTTTTACCCTCAGAAAATACGAATTAATCTGACCTAAGGGTTAAGGAAGTTCCTTCCAGCGAGTGTTTACAGAATCCATGTTAAAAAGAACTTCGAAGTCATTAATTAATCTCTGCGAGAGAGAACACTTTCTAGTGTAAACTTGGTGATTTGTAATAAAAGTTGATGAAGAAGAATACTCCATCTCACTTACAAATATCAATTTTGGGTCTTGAAAATAATTTTTTATCGAAAATCGTAGCTCTTTAAAAAAACTTCCTGAATAAAGAAAACTGGAAAGTCATGTGGATTTTGAACAGTATATTAATCAGGTATAACTTCAGGGATTTTAATGGTTTTTATTCAGTTATGTCCAAAGGAAATAATTTTTAAATTAAATATAGTTTCAGAAAATTTCATGTTTATAGTTTTCGTAACGAAATTAAAATTATTATCATTAAGTTATGTCAATCGCTGAAGCTATAACATTTGTAAATACTGTACAAATTTCGTAATTTTAATCTTACACAGATTTTATTTGGGTCTGATTACAAAATGCTTAAATTTCCTAATTGAAATTGAGTGACTGAGTTTAATTGCAATTATAGTATTAAGAATATTACTGTATTACTTATTCTGTATTCTGGAAGGTTATCTTAAAGGGCCGTGAACTTAACGTAAAAAACCTATTTTCTAAACTCAAACTCGATTGCACCATCTTAAAAGGATGGAATTCAAATAATATATAATAATAAAAAATAAGTCTTAGTATTAATAACATTATGTACTCGTAATTAGCCTTCATTACAAATTTAATAACCATAATAACAACTTTACCGTATTTCATAAGGGTAATAATGAAGAGGCTGTAAGCTTAAGTAATCAAATGGCAATTAAGTACAACAGTCTTAAATTATGCCATAAGATACACACATCCCCAAAATAAATAATACTAACTTACATTTGGAAAAAGGTTATTAAAAATTGGGTCATGGAATTGTGGCACCATTAGATATAGAAATAGTAGCTCTTGCTTCGCTCACAGTTTAGTCCTGACGAACATCATAGAAATATTCTTGTTATAGTACATAACAAACACTCCTGTGATCAATGATGCTCATATAAGATATTCCAATCTCCTGGTCAATTTTAGCATGATAAAACTTTAGAACTTTGACGCCATGATATTTTTGTTATAAGTAACAATGAAATAAATAGTTTCTCTACAAATGTTCAATGTTTGATAGAATGGCTCCATTGATTCTGGTAACACTTGAAATATGTTAGGCATAAGTGCTGGAATAATAAAGCCGAAGTTCTTGTCTTTTTAGTTGATGCATTTATAATGTTTATGATAGAGCTCTATGATGGTTTTAAAACGAAAATAGGCGTGTATACAAATAGGTACTATTTCAGTGATTGCAGTCAAGTGGATCAAAGAGTTAGCAAAATTTCGGTTGGCTGTTATGTTCATGTTTTACGCATGTATGAGCACTTCTGGATAGAATGATTTATATTTTCGCCACAAAGTAGAGTTTGCCTTATTGTCCCGATCAAGAAAATACATTTCAGTTAAGAAGGCTATGTTACTTCAGTAAAAAAGCACCTTCTTCCGGAGCTTGTAATCTACTTCGGCTTAAGAGATACGGAGAAAACATAACTTTTGGATGTGCCTTACTCTTCTATAGACCGACATGGATGCTAAATCTCTCGACTGTAAGTCAAACGTTTCTCACAATCTTAACATAGCCTAATCTAACCTAACCTACCTTAAACTAAACGAATCTAACCTAACCTAACTTAACCTTAACAAATCTAACCCAACCTAACATAACCTTATCTAACCTAAATTAACATAACGTAACCAAATCTACAATTTATTGACCATTCTTTAACCAGTCACATTGGAATTCCTTCATTATTTGCAGATTTGTTTTTGAATTTAAGCTTTGAATAATTGGTTACCTTACGGTATATTCATTTGTACAATTCTAAAAATGTTTTTGATTTTGGTCATAAGATGGTTTTGCTTATTTGTGGTACATTTTCAATTTTTCCTTGATTCAAGGATGCCTTTAGTAATCCATTTACTCAAGTAAACAAATATTCTAACCGTATAAGTTTGACTGGGACAGCATTAATTAACGTAGCCTAATGTAAGAAACAAAGTCTGAAAATATCCTACATTTCTTCGATGTTATCTTGTTACTAAAGGCTATAATTCAATTTCAGGATATTGCTTTGTTGTAATGTTCGTTTAATTATCAATTTTCATAATCAAATTGTTTACACAAATTTCCAATTAAAATTGGTTATGAATCTTGATAAGAAAAAGCCGTGTTAATGTTAGAAATGTACATTTTATCTATATTTGATATAAAATTATCAATGACAGTTGATGAGGTGGCTGTGACAAGTGTGGGCGAATCTATGGACAATGTCAAATTAAAAGTTTCTATAAGCCCCTGAAACATTTAACATTTAGTTTACTCACTTCTGAGACATTTATATTATAATCACCAATTATAATAAATTTAGATTATTCTAGTACAAAGTTATCAATATTCTAATGTTAAAAATGCGTCAAGTACAACCGGAGTTGATTTATAAAGATCTACGACAAAATTCAACGTATTATTTCCATTCTTAACACATATTAAAGCCAGCTTAAAGTCTTTGTCTGCACAGAAAGGTACTGAGTAACACTTTAAATGTGGTTTTCGTCAAAACAGCAACTCCTCCCTCCCCATTTAAAATTTATTACTGAGGTAGGAGCTAATAAGATTATAGTTTTGAATTTTTAAATATTGCATGGATTGATTATTGAAACCATGTTCTGATATTATCTCAATTTCAGGTTTAACTAATTACATAATACATTTATTTAATCTACTTCGCTAGTTGCATTTAGAATATTCTGATGCAAAATATGTTATACTTTTCTTCACTATTATTTATTCTAGATTGAATTGATTCGACCGAACGATAATAATAATAATAATAATTATTATTATTATAATAATACTCTTTATTGCATTAACAATATTTACAATTGCATTGCATGCGTCATAACATGGAATACAGTATGTCATAAAGCACACAGCATGTCGTAAAGATATCATTCGGTCTTCATTTATCTATATCAGAACCGGGTAATGTGTTAATAATCTTGAATGACTTCATTAATTTCTAATGTTTTCATCCTAGCGGCCCATTATGAACTCATCAACAGAGTAAAATGCCTTTGACACCAGGAAGTGTTTTAGTCGAGCTTTAAATTGATTGGGATCGTTTAAATTTTTAATACCCTCAGGGAGCCTGTTGATTAGCCTGACACCAACTTGGGACGGTAAGCGTCCATAAGCCGTCGTTCTGTGCTGATCGAGTCGGAAGTTGTCCCTGCCTCTAGTCCCGTACTGGTGGACATCCCTGCCCCGTTCCAACTCACATTTGAGTCGACAGTACAGGATAACCTCTAACATAAAGAGACAGGATGAACCCAAGATGTCTAAAAAATTCAAATAATTCTTAGGATTAAAACTTAAAATGGTTAATAATTTTGTAATAATAACAGTTTTCTTGTGACCCCGTAAGACAGGATATTACTAATGGTGGGTGAAAAAGTAAATAGAAAGGTAGACTACAAATATTCAACAAAAAGAGTTGCTAATTTTTAAATGAATATATTTTGGTCTGTTAAGTGACTTATAAAGATGGCTTTTGTCTCAAAATATGTTACACACATATCTTGTAACATACTTATAATTAACGTATATAATAAAGTTATTATAGTAAATAATATTTGTTATTTATGAAGAGATAAAGAGTGCCCGATTACGGACCTTTACACAACCGAACTGGTTGAAATGTTACTTACGGAGAAACCGTGTAGGTGTGGTTGTGTCCGCTTATGGCAAAATATTAGGTAATTTGGCATGATATTTTAAAAACAGTAAAACCTAATAGATTAGTGCATACAATAAGAATCAATGCTAAGTTTACAAATAAATAACATTAGGATAACGCCTTCAGATAGGTTGCTGTGACACGCCAAACGTCTAAGAATTTATATTGCAACTTAAACATGGAAGGCGTATACTTTAACTTTATGTGGCAGATCTAGGAATAATCACTCTACAGAATAAAATAATATGTATATAATTACGACGAAAATGGTTTCAACGTTGTGTAACTCGTGTATTCCTGTAAGGAAAGTGAGCAATGAAGTTGGTGACGTTTAAACACACAAGCCTGGGAAGGAAATATGAATCCTAGCCTAAAGCACATGTTTGTTATCAAAATAATACGTGCACGACGCTAATTTGCTCTATACTTTAAAAAACATATGTTAAGATTATTTTAACTAATTACAATAATAGCCCATACCTCAGCAACAATGATGTTAATACGCAAACGTTACAAGTACTCGTTGTGTTATAAAATTGGTATAATAGATGTTTTATTAAAATAATAATATAATTAATTAATTAATATTATAAACAACATGTATGCTCACACATTTGAGGAATGTTCTTGTCACGTAAGTTAGGTATGTTGTATATAAAATATTTAATTTTTGACGACATGCGCGTGTGAGAGCGTGTGTAGACGAAGAAACAAAAAGTACGACTCAACAAGTAACTGTTACAAATAAACAAGTTCGGCTCACTTCCTTAAGGCTCATAGAAGTAACCTCATGTTATCCCAAGTTGTCTCACAATGATTTGTATTGAACATTTCGTCAGATTAAATCATGAGTTTAATAAAATTGTTCGCAATTTAAATACTTGATCTCCTGTGAGTGCTTATAGTAAATATTCACGAAAATATATTATATGCTCGATAGGAAATTAATTACTAACTTTTGTCCATTAAAAACGTTCGATTGCTGCTGTCAGTTTTGTAGTGGGAAAGTAGAAATAAATAATAAGTAATAATCTACGTATTTGTTGAATTCTTCACAATTATACTCTGTAATGCATTAAATAATCGCCATGCCACATCGGAATTATCACCGTATCTGTACATTTTTACACATAAAAACGTTTACCTCAAACACATGAAGGCAGGGAAGAGTCAATAACCACACCTTCTTGAAAGATTCCTTGCATTAATATATAGCGTATCTTTCAAATTATTCTGGTAGCCAAAAAACTGTATTTTGATTTTCGTTCAACTTTTCCAAAGACTGACTAAATACACAAAATATACGTGTATTACGCATATTTATTAAGCCCTTTTAAGATTTCTGGGGATTTTTTCTGGATGAGTAGCACAATACTAGAGGTAATTCTAGCACAGAAGTTGTATCAGTTGTCTTATCAAGGACTAGAACCTAGAACGTTTGAGAGGTTTTCTCTGAAGGGAGGTTTCCTACATTTTTCTGTGGTTGAAAGAAGAAATTGATGGCGTTTGATTTAATCTTAATTGCCATCAGGTCCATTTTAATGTAATACTGAATTCCACAATTCAGTTCCATAAGTGACGAGGTTTCCAAATCTTATTTTCATTTGTTATTAAAACAGAAATGTTTTTATCCGTATATAGAATTGTACTCCATGGTGGATGACAGAATTCAATTTGTATACGTAAATCAGGGAAGGATGAGGTCCAAGAAAACCCAAGAGTAAAACAATGGGTATTTTTAATTTTGTTTGGAACGACAACTCAACGTTCGATGTGTCCACGCATTGATCTTGATCACTAAGACAAGAAGTAAACCATCAGTAAGACCCAGAACTATTTTAGTTGGTGCAAAATCTGCCTCAGTCCGCGCTACACTATTTCACACGTTTCACCAGGCAATAGCTTTGAATAGCTTTAAAAATATAGAGACACATGGATTTGTCTTATGATAAAAAATATAATGGACACTCCAAAAAGGTTTTGTACATTTAATCGTTTTTCAAAAGAATTGCTGAACATGGTAAACTGAAATTGGGCTATAGTTAATTGTGAAACAAGGATTGTTGCTCAAATATATCATTATTAGGTTTTAACTTGTTTTTGCAATATTGGTTTATTGCGTTGCGAACTCTACTGACCGTACAAAGATTTTTTTATCTTTTCCTACGGATACCACACCGAAGAGACCTAGACAGCTTGTCAAGGCAGGTCTACCTCGTTTCCGATTGAGGTTAATACTAGTACTATTAATTTCAAAATATTTGCTACCTAGCAAAATTCTAAATGTTTATTCCATTTCCAGTTATTTTAATTGTGTAACGTAATTTTTATTAAATGCTGCAGAATCAATATTTACATTGCCATATATTCATATTTTTGATTGTTCGATTGACAGCTATGTGTTTGTTTAAACTAATTAAATACTGCCTATCTTTTGTATCTTACTGACATTAACATATGGTAATTGTAGTAGTTGAACACAAATTAAAACTTTAAGAGAAATCCTTATAAACTAAATAAATAAAATTTGTTTTTTTGTATAATGAATTTAGCATTGCTGAATTTGCAACTGAACCAGAACCTCGTGTTTTTGGTCAGGATAGATATGATAACATAAAGTGAAAATGCTTAATAATAGAATTTTGGCATTGAATTTAAACTTAAATTTTCACTTCGCTTTTATATTTTTATCATTTGAAATTTATAAAAAAACATATATTTATATGTGTTATATCAGGAGAGTGTTTGCAAGAGTAAGATACAGAATATAACGTAGCCAAAGGACGATGAGGCTGTGCTATTTATGTTTATCTTTCACAGGTACTTCGGTTTCAGAAAATATTCCAGGAGCGGAGAGCCACTTTGCATGTATGAGCACAGCACAACATACTGTATATGTTCTTGAAATCGATGAGGAACTTCTCCTCAGAATGAAAATGGCCAGAAGTCGGAGTAGTGTTGGAGAAGGACGAATGGGAGGTTTCCGAACAGGTTAAAATATCAAATGATAATTTTTTTCTCATATAATTTTTTATTTCCCTGACACACTTGTAACCAAACCATCAGACACATAAATAACTTGGTCTAATAGTCGCCGCTTTCAGCAAAATAATAGGTCTGTATACAGTGAGCTAGTGTCTGACGGTTGGTTTTAAGGGTTCAAAACTAAGAGAAATATTATATAAGAAAAATTACCATTTTATCTTTTTAACCCTTGTGATATGCTTCTTTTTTACCCAAACATAAATTACCCCTCGTCTGACTACTAATTTGTTTATTAGGGTAAATGCTATTATACAAGTGTTTTGATGACGACGTAGAAATGCGAGAGGGTGTGACTACCTGGTTGAAGTCTGAGGCGGCAGAATTTTATAACGATGGAATTTCAAAGCCAGTTCACCGCTATGATAAGTGCCGAAATTTGTATGGTGACTATGTTGAAAAACAGTATATTAGTATCACTTTCAAATTTATACAATGCAAATTTTTTTCTTGTACTTTGCTTTTGGTTTATATCAAAACGTAACCTACTTTCTGGATAGCCGTCGTACAATGGAAGTTGACTCTCGGCTCCTGGACAAGCAACACCACGTTCCCTAGCCCAGTGACCACGTGGTACAGGACAGAGATGACGGCGGGTGGTACCGAGGTAATCATGTCGTTAGACCTTTGTCGCGATCTCGTTCGACACCTTGTCTGTCAGGCGAGCCTTGGTGACGTTCCCCACTACTAATAAACAGTTTGATTAACGTTGTCACCACGTAGTGACGTTGATGATAAGTGACAATAGTGTTCACACGTGAGTGTTACTTGACGCGATAGTGCTGAACTTTCTTGCTGACCCACTTCTTCTGATTATTAGTGGCTCACTATTGAGAGATTGGGGAACACAAAGTTAGGGGTTGGGTCCGGGGATCTCACCACGGAAAATGGAGTAGAAATCGCTGGCGTATGTGTCGTCTAAACTATTTTATAAGTGTAATGTAAGATGTAGATCAAGTAAGATTAAAGGCTCAAACTAAAAATAAGAACTTTCTATTATAACAACTGATACCAGGGTTTTCCCTTTATCATTCATCCCTGCTAAACAATCCCTTTATAATGATGTACACATTGAGCTACATTACATTAAATCGTTTTGCCGTACTCCTTCTAGAACATAATGCATTGGATGTGAAGACTCAATGAACCCAGAAATTATTTCTTAAGTGTAGTATTATTGATTTAACTTTCACAAATTGAGCTAAGACAAGAATATTAAACCACCTAGAACAGTACCTACATTGTAAATGTTTCAAACTTTAAACCAGCGTAATTTTTTAAAGAGAGAACCTTTTGAGGCTGTATTTGCAGCATTGTAATCTACTACAGTAACAAAGACCTGTCATTTGATATTATACTTGACCTATGCTCTCATTTAGGATTTCCTTCTGATTCCTTGCAGGCCACCCCCAACATGAAAAAAGTAGTTACTTGAAAAAGTAGATTTATAAGTGCAGTAATGATGTACCAAGATTTATTGCTTTACCTGTAATCGTTCGGGAATTATGAAGCCCGCGCGGGACTATTTTACCACTATGTGTATTTAATACAACTTAATATATATCTCTTATTATATATCTAATATAACTCGTTACATATTTTCAACGCCAGAGACACCAAGACCACAAGCTATAGTATAATATAAGTGAAGAGGTATTCCCATTGCCATTCTAAGGGAAAGGTGAATTGGAGCACAACTTAACATTTACATGAAATTAACCCTTCCCAACATTGCTACATAATGTTTGAAAAATTCAGTTCCTCCACCTAAAGAATTACAACAGTATTTCGGTGTTTTGTTATGTCCGCGGCTCTCACTTGTATTACAGTCTAGTAAAAGTTTGCACCACCCTACAACTTTGAAATTAGTATTGTAATTTACTATACAGTATTCGTATCGACGTTACAGTGTAAACCAGAATTATAAGGGAAAATCAGACCGTATTTCATTCCTTGCCAAGGGGTCAGTGTGGAGAGAATAATCTAGTTTTTAGACTAAAAGAAGTCCAAGAAACCCGCTGGAAGACTCTCCTGACATCTTTGTTCTCCACGTCAGGCAGAGTAACTTTACTAAAATTAATATCAGCTTCAAACCTTTCATAAAACACAAGTTCGTCAGCTCTTAAGAGCACTGAGAGATGCCAGAAACTAAATTAAACCTTTTATGTAAATTACTTTACGGCATTAATCATACCTTAACCTTGCAAACCATATAAAGATCACGGTCACCGACTTGCCTACGTAATTCCGTACATTACATTATAGTAGCTTATGTCATAAAATCTTCGTGTGATAAAACTGATAACGGAACGTGAACGAAATGTACCGAAGACAAGAATTTTACAACTTAAAGAATTTCACAAATATTTCAAGGAACAAAGTTTAAAGATTTAGAATAGCGATAATAATGTGCTTTTTTACTAATACAAACTAAAGTAAAAGAAATTGATGAAAATATAGACAGATTGTCAAATAAAAACGTTGTATTTCGATTCTGCAGCGAAATCGATCTGCTGGTACAATTTGCATCTCCTTGTCATTGTGATTTATTTATTAGCAAACATTCAATCCAAAATGATCCTTGGACTTTGACAAGCAGTTTATCCAATTTGTACACTTATATTCGGTTATGCTGGGGCGAGGCGGCGACCCTACATACGTACATTACATGTCACATGTCAGCTCCTCATAGTGTCGACCATTTGGTGGTCACGTGACAGTATTAGTCATCTCTATAGTCGGGGTCTACTACAGGCAATGTTTTGTTCATGAATGACACTGCCATTTGTACACTTATATTCGGTTATGCTGGGGCGAGGCGGCGACCCTACATACGTACATTACATGTCACATGTCAGCTCCTCATAGTGTCGACCATTTGGTGGTCACGTGACAGTATTAGTCATCTCTATAGTCGGGGTCTACTACAGGCAATGTTTTGTTCATGAATGACACTGCCATTTGTACACTTATATTCGGTTATGCTGGGGCGAGGCGGCGACCCTACATACGTACATTACATGTCACATGTCAGCTCCTCATAGTGTCGACCATTTGGTGGTCACGTGACAGTATTAGTCATCTCTGTAGTCG
This sequence comes from Homalodisca vitripennis, assembly GCF_021130785.1. NCBI lineage: Eukaryota > Metazoa > Arthropoda > Insecta > Hemiptera > Cicadellidae > Homalodisca > Homalodisca vitripennis. The sequence goes on from NC_060210.1 coordinate 201,159,493, forward strand.
GGGTCTACTACAGGCAATGTTTTGTTCATGAATGACACTGCCATTTGTACACTTATATTCGGTTATGCTGGGGCGAGGCGGCGACCCTACATACGTACATTACATGTCACATGTCAGCTCCTCATAGTGTTGACCATTTGGTGGTCACGTGACAGTATTAGTCATCTCTACATGCGGGGTCTACTACAGGCAATGTTTTGTTCATGAATGACACTGCCATTTGTACACTTATATTCGGTTATGCTGGGGCGAGGCGGCGACCCTACATACGTACATTACATGTCACATGTCAGCTCCTCATAGTGTCGACCATTTGGTGGTCACGTGACAGTATTAGTCATCTCTACATGCGGGGTCTACTACAGGCAATGTTTTGTTCATGAATGACACTGCCATTTGTACACTTATATTCGGTTATGCTGGGGCGAGGCGGCGACCCTACATACGTACATTACATGTCACATGTCAGCTCCTCATAGTGTCGACCATTTGGTGGTCACGTGACAGTATTAGTCATCTCTACATGCGGGGTCTACTACAGGCAATGTTTTGTTCATGAATGACACTGCCATTTGTACACTTATATTCGGTTATGCTGGGGCGAGGCGGCGACCCTACATACGTACATTACATGTCACATGTCAGCTCCTCATAGTGTCGACCATTTGGTGGTCACGTGACAGTATTAGTCATCTCTACATGCGGGGTCTACTACAGGCAATGTTTTGTTCATGAATGACACTGCCATTTGTACACTTATATTCGGTTATGCTGGGGCGAGGCGGCGACCCTACATACGTACATTACATGTCACATGTCAGCTCCTCATAGTGTCGACCATTTGGTGGTCACGTGACAGTATTAGTCATCTCTACATGCGGGGTCTACTACAGGCAATGTTTTGTTCATGAATGACACTGCCATTTGTACACTTATATTCGGTTATGCTGGGGCGAGGCGGCGACCCTACATACGTACATTACATGTCACATGTCAGCTCCTCATAGTGTCGACCATTTGGTGGTCACGTGACAGTATTAGTCATCTCTACATGCGGGGTCTACTACAGGCAATGTTTTGTTCATGAATGACACTGCCATTTGTACACTTATATTCGGTTATGCTGGGGCGAGGCGGCGACCCTACATACGTACATTACATGTCACATGTCAGCTCCTCATAGTGTCGACCATTTGGTGGTCACGTGACAGTATTAGTCATCTCTACATGCGGGGTCTACTACAGGCAATGTTTTGTTCATGAATGACACTGCCATTTGTACACTTATATTCGGTTATGCTGGGGCGAGGCGGCGACCCTACATACGTACATTACATGTCACATGTCAGCTCCTCATAGTGTTGACCATTTGGTGGTCACGTGACAGTATTAGTCATCTCTACATGCGGGGTCTACTACAGGCAATGTTTTGTTCATGAATGACACTGCCATTTGTACACTTATATTCGGTTATGCTGGGGCGAGGCGGCGACCCTACATACGTACATTACATGTCACATGTCAGCTCCTCATAGTGTCGACCATTTGGTGGTCACGTGACAGTATTAGTCATCTCTACATGCGGGGTCTACTACAGGCAATGTTTTGTTCATGAATGGCACTGCCATTTGTACACTTATATTCGGTTATGCTGGGGCGAGGCGGCGACCCTACATACGTACATTACATGTCACATGTCAGTTCCTCATAGTGTCGACCATTTGGTGGTCACGTTACAGTGTTAGTCATCTCTATAGTCGGGGTACTACTACAGGCAATGTTTTGTTCATGAATGGACACTGCCATTTGTACACTTATATTCGGTTATGCTGGGGCGAGGCGGCGACCCTACATACGTACATTACATGTCACATGTCAGCTCCTCATAGTGTCGACCATTTGGTGGTCACGACAGTGTATTAGTCATCTCTATAGTCGGGGTCTACTACAGGCATGTTTTGTTCATGAATGACACTGCAATTTGTACACCTATAATTCGTTCTTACTATCTAGTAAAATAGTACTGAGCCGAGATCACAACTTCAGCTTCTCCTTACCATTAATGTCTGTCATATATGACACATGCGTTATGATGAATAACTCCTGTTAAAAATATTAAAATATTTAATAAAACAAGTGTAAATTAAATTAAAAAATAATAATTTATACCCTGCAAATAGTGTACACATACTTAACACATACCTATCTCACATTAGTGACATGATACTTTTAGAATCTGGTCTCTTGATAGTTGAATAATTGTTGATGGCGTTTATACAAAAAAAGTTATATTCTTCCAGAATGCCTCCACGACCAAATCATAAATGCGTTTCACAAGCACTTTGTCCAATTAAACCTTGTCTTAAACCTCTAATTTCATTTATGTCTACAGACACACAGACACAAACTCTGTAAATATACCGATCTTGTGCAGAACGAACAAAAATACATGTTACGGATTATTTCAAACTGTAATATTTCCAACAAATCCTCGTTTTTGAATCACCTTGAAACTATTACGGTAAACAAGAAACTCTTATAAAAAGATCGAAAACTGGAATCACTTCCTGCAAACAAGCAGACTTGAATTGTGGCAAGAAATTGAATAAGCTTTTGTTGCACCTCGGCCGTCATTACCGACAAAGGAACAAGTTTTATGTGAGGAGCTAACCGATCCGCAGTACAGCACATTCTCGGCACATCCCAGAGATATGTGATCTAGTAAGCGGAATATTACACCACGCAGCGAAATGGAAAAAAATATCTGGAAAAACTATACACGCGCGTGTGCGAGTATGTGTTTACTTGCTCTCCACTCAACCCGACAAGACGTTTTCACGGAAGATGTCTGCTGTAATTTGGATTGTATGACTTTACACTGCATCGAGCAGAAATGATGCAACGATAAAACGAGCTTTTTGCCGTTGCCTGATTAAGGAACGGAAAGTTCCTCTTCCGTCAAATCGTATCAGACAACTCGACGCTGCAGAGACACCTGACCTCGGTTGTCAGCAGCTTCTAGATCATTCGATCTTCCTATGGTACACAGCTTCGTGTCTGGTAAACACAAAATATAAGTGAAGGAACGTTAAAGTGTCAGTATTTCAACTAGTACCGATATCTTTAACGACAACGTGTTAGTTACGCCACACCACAACTAAGACACTCGGACGTGGAACACTCATTCCAGTCTAGATGGTCTATCAGCCTGACAGAGCATGTTCGATTCCCGTTCTTTGCTCTGGAAATTTAGATGATCGATGTCTATGGAAACATAGATCTGTGGTGAAACCGGTGGTTAACTTTATAAATCTAGTTGATACAGAGTTTTCGGGAATTAAAGCTATGAAGTGATACCGTAAAAGTTAGTATATTTATTTTTATAATATTGATTTAAAACGTTACATCTTGAATTGCAACTGGGTATTCAGTCAAGAATGGATGAGATTTAATTATCTTTGTAATGATATAAAATCTTTACTGTAATAATCATAATAATAATAATTTATTGAATTAAAAGTTGTATTGCGTATTGAAACGTTTCCTTGGTTTAAGTAAGTTTAGTGTTGTAAATTAAAGTATGGGTTTTGAAATTTTGGCGTTAATGCAATGATTAATGGAATTTATACACGAATTATCCGTTGACAAATAAATAACATTTTTATACATTTAAGTACAAAAATAACTGTTATTGCGAAATGAAAGGGAAGTGAATGATAGGAATGTGTTGACACAGAAGAAAGCATTTGTGCGTCCGACGGAGATCCGCAGACAGCGACAGCATCTCTGCTGACAGAATAGATGCTGTGTTTGGTGTATGCTTTCTGATGAGTAATTCATTGGGATGGAGAGCATATTCATTGCGAGGTTGCCGTTGTGCTATGAAGAAAGAATGTTAGGTTACACGTTACTTATATTCTATGCATTGCTTAAGACTATTTAAGTTTTTAAATGATAAATAAGTATTTTCAATTCCTCGGTCCACGGATGATAATAAACATGTTTTAATACTTGCACAGTGTCAGATGTATAATCAAATATCATTTGACGTTATTAAATTTGTCTTCCTTCTTTACTTAGTAGAAGATGTTGAGGAAACTCCCTCCCTGCACTTAATACTTTCTATAAAGATTTATGAGTAGCAGAACGTCCAGGATAAGTAAGGATAGAGGATTAGAGGTCCAGTCCTCCACCTGTCGAGATCCAATAGTGTCTATATAAGGAGCAGGGATATCGGCCACTAACTAATTCGTGTCATTTCGGAAGGAAGGGAGGCTACCCTCTTTCACCCTGAACCAATCAAAGCGGACTCCCTTAAATTCAGGCACAACCAAAGGCGGATTTGAAGATTTGCCGCCCCTGGGTTATCCACAATTTTCCGCCCTCCCCCTCTCCCCCCCAACCATGTAGGCTTACCTTGTTACCGCGGCGGCCACACTGAGCTTGTAATAAATCTCAAATAAAATAGGTTGAATAGTCAACATTAAAGTTACGCTTCTTATAGTTGCAGTTATTTTTGGAATCCTTTATTTTTTACTTTTTAACAAAATTTGCCGCCCCCTGAATTTTGCCGCCCTGAGCTTTATCCCATCCAGCCCATATTTAAATCCAGCCCTGGGCACGACAAACTCCTACACCAAGGTAGCTCTGAGCCCTGCCTGCTCTAACGACGTCCTCCACAGTAACCAGAAGATCGACCAGTTTGTTCCTTTTACTCTGTTATCTCAACATTAGCAGTTCATTTAATAACATACGGCTCTTGGATATCCTGTGAGTGTCCAGATATTGCAATGACTTTATAAACATTTGAAAGTGCTGCTTTATATCAAGATGAAATCCACTTAGAGTTATGGTATAATCAGTGTTGTGCAAATAATAATAACACATATAAAATTTGACATATCAAGATGGTAGCCACAAGATTACTACTTTACTCTTACTAAGCCGACGTGATTTGACTAGATTTATGACACTTCAGAAACATTTGTGGTGATAGTTCCCGTGGGGTGATGGCAACGAAGAGGCATTCCGATAGGCTTTCTTCGGTGTTAGTGTAAGAAGAGGGGCTTTGTCCACGGTGTTACAGCCCTTGGGTTCGTATCTGATATGAATCCTTACCTCACACCTACTCTGCGTTAGCTGTCTGATACGTATAATACCTTGCAGGTGACAACCGGTCTTACTGAAGAGAATGAAGCCATCAACTTCAACCTCTGCCACGAAGACCAGTGCTGTGATAACATCCTTACCTCACACCTACTCTGCGTTAGCTGTCTGATACGTATAATACCTTGCAGGTGACAACCGGTCTTACTGAAGAGAATGAAGCCATCAACTTCAACCTCTGCCACGAAGACCAGTGCTGTGATAACATCCTTACCTCACACCTACTCTGCGTTAGCTGTCTGATACGTATAATACCTTGCAGGTGACAACCGGTCTTACTGAAGAGAATGAAGCCATCAACTTCAACCTCTGCCACGAAGACCAGTGCTGTGATAACATCCTTACCTCACACCTACTCTGCGTTTAGCTGTCTGATACGTATAATACCTTGCAGGTGACAACCGGTCTTACTGAAGAGAATGAAGCCATCAACTTCAACCTCTGCCACGAAGACCAGTGCTGTGATAACATCCTTACCTCACACCTACTCTGCGTTAGCTGTCTGATACGTATAATACCTTGCAGGTGACAACCGGTCTTACTGAAGAGAATGAAGCCATCAACTTCAACCTCCTGCCACGAAGACCAGTGCTGTGATAACATCCTTACCTCACACCTACTCTGCGTTAGCTGTCTGATACGTATAATACCTTGCAGGTGGACAACCGGTCTTACAGAAGAGAATGAAGCCATCAACTTCAACCTCTGCCACGAAGACCAGTGCTGTGATAACATCCTTACCTCACACCTACTCTGCGTTAGCTGTCTGATACGTATAATACCTTGCAGGTGACAACCGGTCTTTACTGAAGAGAATGAAGCCATCAACTTCAACCTCTGCCACGAAGACCAGTGCTGTGATAAACATCCTTACCTCACACCTACTCTGCGTTTAGCTGTCTGATACGTATAATACCTTGCAGGTGACAACCGGTCTTACTGAAGAGAATGAAGCCATCAACTTCAACCTCTGCACGAAGACCAGTGAGTGATAACATCCTTACCTCACACCTACTCTGCGTTAGCTGTCTGATACGTATAATACCTTGCAGGTGACAACCGGTCTTACAGAAGAGAATGAAGCCATCAACTTCAACCTCTGCCACGAAGACCAGTGCTGTGATAACATCCTTACCTCACACCTACTCTGCGTTAGCTGTCTGATACGTATAATACCTTGCAGGTGACAACCGGTCTTACTGAAGAGAATGAAGCCATCAACTTCAACCTCTGCCACGAAGACCAGTGCTGTGATAACATCCTTACCTCACACCTACTCTGCGTAGCTGTCTGATTACGTATAATACCTTGCAGGTGACAACCGGTCTTACAGAAGAGAATGAAGCCATCAACTTCAACCTCTGCCACGAAGACCAGTGCTGTGATAACATCCTTACCTCACACCTACTCTGCGTTAGCTGTCCTGATACGTATAATACCTTGCAGGTGACAACCGGTCTTACTGAAGAGAATGAAGCCATCAACTTCAACCTCTGCCACGAAAGACCAGTGCTGTGATAACATCCTTACCTCACACCTACTCTGCGTTAGCTGTCTGATACGTATAATACCTTGCAGGTGACAACCGGTCTTACTGAAGAGAATGAAGCCATCAACTTCAACCTCTGCCCACGAAGACCAGTGCTGTGATAACATCCTTACCTCACACCTACTCTGCGTTAGCTGTCTGATACGTATAATACCTTGCAGGTGACAAACCGGTCTTACAGAAGAGAATGAAGCCATCAACTTCAACCTCTGCCACGAAGACCAGTGCTGTGATAACATCGTGTTCTCCAACTACTTTATCATCTCAGGACTTTTCTAGAAAAATTCATTCAATGCCAATCCCAATATACTATATACTTTCACTGAATTAATTTATAAACCGATCCACTTCTATCTACCTGAAGTTAAGACGAAGGTATGGAATTGATGACGCCTATGATTTTCTTTACGAAGACAGTAGCTGTGAGCGTATTTGATGGATAATCTGCGAACAGGCTGGGGAGAGGTGAGGTTGCTATGACGTAACACCGTCTCAACAATGTAGCAGCTGTCTCTCCCCCTCCACACATGAGCCTACCCCACCAGTTGCCATAGAGACCGAGAACTTGTACACTCACACTGTGTCAGTCCAGCGCGACCTGCAGTGTGAGGCTCACTCAGTCAGCTCAGTCTAGAGTCTAGAATAACGACGACGGAACTTCTGCAGAACTTCTCCTTACTGTGTCGAGTCTTCAGGTTAGCCTAAGTTTGGTTTCTACTCGTATTTAACTAATCTTATTGTATGGAAAATAGTTATCAGATTATTGTATTGAACATGAGGAAGAGGTTTATAAACTACCGCTCTCAACTTTGGAAAGCATGTGTTCAACAAAAGACACAGTTTCCTCCAAGGAACTTTGTTGTGAAACGTTTTCGTTTTGCTTTTATCATGAACTAGCAGTTACCCGCGGCTTCGCACGCAATTTCGCAGACTTTGCACGTATAGGAGTAGTACTCTGTTTCGAGTGATTTATATTTTCGACGCCAATTTAGAGTTTGTTTTGTTGCCATGACCAAGAAAACATGTCCAAAAGTGTACATTTATGGGTATTTTATTTTACTCCTATCTTAGTATTTTTGTGTCATACTTAGTTTTGCCTCGTTTCCCCGATATAGAAATCTTGTAGACTTCATACACAGGTCTGAGAAGCCTACTTCGGTCATAAAGGGCCTATCTCCGGCCATTCTAATTTACTTCCAATCTACGATATTTCTGGTGACACAATCGAGATTCCTTTGTTACCCTGATTAAGAAGCAGGTCTGAGAAGGCTACTCATGTCAAAAAATGACTAAGACGGAGTTTAAAACAGTCTTTAAATGTAAAATAAAAATAAAATACCAGTTATTAACTTTGTCTTTGATATCTACATTACACTAATGACCAAGCATTGCACACTTAACATTTGCTAAAATGTACAGTTAAAAGTTTATTTTAAAACTTTTAATTTGTTTATCTGGATGTGTTCTTTACTCTGTGCTCAATAACGGCTGCAGACAAGGTTGAAATAAAAAGTGTTGTAACTATCAAGCTTTCTAGACTATAAGTGTAAACAAATTTGTAAGTAGTGGTTAAATTAATTAAACATTTGATTTGGTTGTGGTGTTATACTACAATGTTTACACAAAACAGTTGATTACATTTAACACTGGTTCTTTCAATTAATATTTCGCTACTCAAAATAAGATTTTTCGCATCATTAAGAAACCAGTGAGGCGTAAGCCCGGAGGAATTTTCGAAATAGTGAACAAATTTTTTGGTGAACAAAATCTACATCTTAATTGGACTAATAATGCGTAATTGTGACAGATTCTTAAACAAGAGTTTCACACGTATAGTTTGGTATTTATTGTAATTTAATCATATTGGAGTATAACATGAAGAGCGCAAATAAATGGGACATCAGAAAACATGCAGCATCAAGTATCTTTCTTATAGTACAAAGGCAATTTAATTCAATTTGATTTGCCGTAGGAATATTATTTGTATTCCTCTCATTTATGCGTAGGCAATTCAAATTATTTTTCACTATATGACAAGGATTGTAGAAGTGGTTGATATTGGGCAGGAACAACAGCCTCTAAGCCTGGCAAAGATAGGAATGTTGGGTTTGGCTCCAGTACAGCTTCCTCTTAGTGCAGCGTCTGGAATCTGACATTGTCACAGACTTGACGTCTGGAATCTGGAGTCATGTTCGTCTGAAGAGAGACAACAAAGTCGATGGCAAAGAAGCTGAGGATGAATTCTTTACATAGTTTCTACATCAGAGACACCCAGACTAGAAAATATAGTGCAATCTTAGTGAAGGTGTGTTCTCATTGTCTCATCAGCTGCACAATTGAGTGCACTGCGATGTTTTAGACACGAACTCTAAACACTGCGGAGCAATCGAGATTTCAGACGCTGCACTAAGAGGAAGGTGAACTGGAGCTAAACTCAACATTCGCGTTGAATGCACGCTATAGCTCTATAGCTACGCTGATAAGGACAATAAAATATGAACATTAAACCACGCTTTGATACCGTCACTGAGTGTTTGTTAGTCGGACGATTCGCGGTCACTATGACGTCATTGTCAAGAACGTATGCTTGGATAAAACACTTGAAACTGACATCACCAACATTAAACTATATAATCTGAATGCCTCTAATATACAAAAAACGAATAGAGGTGAAATAATTATACGTTAAAAATATTCAAGAGGAAATACGTATTCGTATATACGATACCAAATGCAATATTCCTCCACGGTCACGTGACTGTACGCCCATATTGATTATTGTACTCGCTACGCTTGTAATACGCTTCTTTGTCATTCAACAGTGAGACATCAGCTACCTGAGCCGGTGGCCTCAGTATTGTAACAATTCCCTGCAAAGAGTATTGTAAGAATTCCCTGCAAAGGGTATTGCAAGAATTCCCTGCAAAGAGTATTGTAAGAATTCCCTGCAAAGGGTATTGTAACAATTCCCTGAAAAGAGTATTGTAAGAATTCCCTGCAAAGGGTATTGTAACAATTCCCTGCAAAGAGTATTGTAAGAATTCCCTGCAAAGGGTATTGTAAGAATTCCCTGCAAAGGGTATTGTAACAATTCCCTGCAAAGAGTATTGTAAGAATTCCCTGCAAAGAGTATTGTAAGAATTCCCTGCAAAGGGTATTGTAAGAATTCCCTGCAAAGGGCATTGTAACAATTCCCTGCAAAGAGTATTGTAAGAATTCCCTGCAAAGGGTATTGTAAGAATTCCCTGCAAAGGGTATTGTAACAATTCCCTGCAAATAGTAATGTAAGAATTCCCTGCAAAGGGTATTGTAAGAATTCCCTGCAAAGAGTATTGTAAGAATTCCCTGCAAAGGGTATTGTAACAATTCCCTGCAAAGAGTATTATAAGAATTCCCTGCAAAGGGTATTGTAAGAATTCCCTGCAGAGGGTATTGTAAGAATTCCCTGCAAAGGGCATTGTAACAATTCCCTGCAAAGAGTATTTTAAGAATTCCCTGCAAAGGGTATTGTAAGAAGTCCCTGCAAAGGGTATTGTAAGAATTCCCTGCAAAGGGTATTGTAACAATTCCCTGCAAATAGTAATGTAAGAATTCCCTGCAAAGGGTATTGTAACAATTCCCTGCAAAGAGTATTGTAAGAATTCCCTGCAAAGGGTATTGTAACAATTCCCTGCAAAGAGTATTGTAAGAATTCCCTGCAAAGAGTATTGTAAGAATTCCCTGCAAAGGGTATTGTAACAATTCCGTGCAAAGAGTATTGTGAGAATTCCGTGCAATGCAATCTTGAAACAACTGAGGATTAACATAATAATAATAATGTTTTGTTTTCTCAAATATATGTATAGTTGTTTTACAAATAATAATTACTTAGAAACCAGTTCTGACCTCAAGAATTAAATTATATATATTTAAATACATACTTACATATAAAACATAAATCAAATCGTCTAAAAGTTGTTGACAAGAAAGTAAATAAAAATTCAATTCATCACTAATTCTACAACTCAATATTAATATATACGGTACAGAATGTGAGAAAATTTAGGCCTCTAACTGTATTATACTTTTTATATAGCAGTCTAAAATTAAAAAGAAATCTATTCCATTTCTTAAAAACATATATCTTTTATAATCTAAAACATAAAATAATAATAATACAATACATTTTCCCCTGTACTACTGTTTTAGTTCACTTAACCTTTAAAAACAACTTTATAATCTAACATAAATCTGAAAACTTAATTATACAATATATACAAAAGGGTATAATCAATCATTGCTGTATGGGCAGTATTTGTTCGACATCAGTTTCAAGTATCCACTTTTTTAACTTAAGGAATATGTTACCTACTAGGTGAAGTTTTTACGTTTTCTGGCAATTTATTAAAAACTATAGATGCTATAAAGTTAAAAGTTATTGTAAAGAATATATTGTTTGGGTTACGACCTGTATAGAGGTTGAAATTCCTAAGCCGTAGCTTATAAGTGTTTTCGTTCTCGGAAAGAGTTCCACTTTTATCATAAAACAATTTCATAACTTACCTATAATAAGAAAACATACCTTAAATGAAATATTTTGTAATAAGAATAATGGACATAAAGGCTCAAAGTTACTTTTAAATGAAATCCATGTTATAAAATAGATTTAATTTTTGTTGAAAATATAAAGGATTTAAGGAGATTTCATTGAAGATGATAACGGTTCATAGATGCCTCTTAAATGCCTCAAATTTCTCAAATATAGAACGATACAGTCATGTGAACTATCAGTACCAGTACAGAACTGTTCATAGCGGAGTAGTATTGTTCCTGTGCTTTACGGCCGTGCCTTTCTTTATTTCCTTTATATGTTTTAGTTTAAATTGTTGAACATGGGGTTTTCCTCATTCTGAATCTGTTGTCCAAAATTAATGCTGTTAAAAACTCTCACAGACAGGTCAAAATTTTTGTTTTATTTTTCAAATCCACGAACATTCTTGTGTTGACGATTTACTTTTTGTACTTTTTGACGATTAGATTTCTTGCCATATTATATTTAAGACAAACATATCTAGTTTGTATTCGAAAAATATAATATATTTTTATCTATAGATTTTGGTCCAGTATTAGAACAGTTTTGAATTTTAATGCTGTGAGGGTAAAAATTGAAAAACTAAATAAATTAAACTCGAGCAAGAAGTACGCTTGAGTAGAACAAGCTGAGTGCGTAGTGGATAGTACCTGTATAGGTACGTATATATTGTACGTGCAGGCATATCGGCTTTAGTGTGCAATGTTTGCAGAGGCTTTACTATTTACATAGAATTATTTCATCGCTTTGCTCTATTGTGTACGATATTACGTTCTTTATGTAACCGTTACAATAAGTATTAACGATTGCGTTCACGTATTATTGCAAAGTAATGCCTAAACATATTGTATTACCCGTATTAAACAATACCGCCATAATTATTATATACTTAACTACTTATGGGATCGAATTAAACAATAACTGTTGAGCTCAGTTGAGCTTGATAATATATCTCGTATCAAATCAGAAATAACACACGAGAATATTTCAACGAAGATTGAAGTGTTTGATCCATTCCTCTACTTTATTAGATCGGACTTGACTTCAATAACTTATATAACTCTGAATGGATCTTTTATCACTATGGACCTTCGTCAGCTTTAGCCTTAAAGGGTTATCAGTCAATTTAGACGCTTTTTTTCTTTACGACGCAATCAGTCGTCACATTCATAACTGAGAAGCGATCTTCTGATTTCTAAACGGTCTCTATACACCATCGGGTACGTGCTACATACGTAATTAATTACAATTAAACTCACTTTCATAATCACAATTGAAAATGTCATTTCAAATTTCAATTTCCTTTTCTGTTTTAACTGAGTTACAGTAATTACATCTGATGTTGTGTCGTAATTACGGGTCATTGATTAGTGACGTAAAATGATAATAAAATTCCGTTTTGACGTAGCCGACAAAAACAAATTCCGCGTGTTCTTTTCTCAAACTGTAGATACGATGCTTAGTTTTAAAAGGAGATTTATACACTTGCTGTGGTGATATGACGACTCTGTAATGGTTGGCATATTTGTATAGTCCTAAAACTTCCACAAGTGTTACAACATTCTATAGTTCTCTTGGTCGTATGTGTGTCAAGATAAAATATATGATCTGAGAAAAAGACGTACCAAAACTAACTCAGCTTTCAAATTCTTCCTAAGGGAAATTTCTCTATCAATGTCTCTAAACACGAGTTTATGTTCTATGTAATGCACATTGGCTCTTATCTTCTACACTATAGAAGGCAACATGAAATTGTGCACATTAACATGTAATCTAAAACTTATATTAAATAATAAATCCAACATGTTTAAAGAGTTGGATAAATCGCCGATTTAAATAAACTAGCCAGTGGCAAAAATCTGATAAATTTGTATACATACAGAGTGGTCGGAGATAAATATGATGAACGGTTAAGTCAAACGCTGTCATTAAAAAGAATTTTTGTTGATAGTAGCTCTCAAAATCAGTGGAGTTTTATATTTGTAACAAGCTATTACGGTAACGACAAGCTTCTACTATACAGGGTGTCTCGTAACTATCTGGTATACCACGTTATTGCTCAGGTCGAGACAAACATATTTCACCATATGAACATGGGTCTCTGATGCTTAGTTTCCCATATGTCTGTCTGTATGTGGTTTAAAAAAAATTAAATAAAGCTGCCGTTTATTCAGTTTTTGTATTGTTGTTTATTCGCTGAGAACCTCAATGTGGGTCATGTATTGTCACAGTAAATTTGTTCTAATCAGTTATTATTTGATTTAAATAACTTTGGTGTCATAAGATTCGTGATAATATTCATTAAAAACTTTTATTCATGTAGTCCTTGAGAAAAACTGCTGATTTTTAAGATATTCAGAGATTTATAGTTTTAATGGCCGCCATTTTGAAAATACTAAAGATAATTTCATGATCATTGTTTCGGTAATTGGCCTTGATATCATAAATATTTGATATCAAAACAAATTTGGTATAATTAAACTTATAAGATTAAAAATGTAAAAAAAAAAAAAATAATATACAGACAGATGGGAAACTAAGCATCAGAGACCCATGTTCATATTGTAAAATATGTTTGTCTTGACCTGAGCAATAACGTGGTATACCTTTGACCAGAGAGTTACGGGACACTCTGTATAAAGCTCAAACAGCGAACAATACGGCTGTAAAACCTGCTCGACCTCCAGGTTCGTGACACTAAAAGTAAATATGCAAATTTGCTGGATTACCCGCGAACAGGTAGAGAAGTCTAGTGCCGTGACGTCACGATTGTCTCACTGTATATCAGCTGTTCCCCCTCCCCCTCCACTGCTCCTGTAACCATAGAAACCTGTCAACTTGTACCGCGGCAGACAGTCCAGCGCGGCCCGACACACCGGCAACACGAGTAAGGTTGGGACACACATAACCGCACCGTGCCCGACACGTGAGTCGGCCGATTGTCGGTGCGGGCTCGGCTCGGTTACCGTGAGGCCACACATGTCCGTATGCAGTCCGAGCGCAACAATCTCACTGTTTGTACTAGAGCATGTTTCTTTTCAATTCGAAGTGACAGATACTTAAAAAATATTCGGAAGATTAAGTATTGCTTGAGAAAAATTGTTAATATCATTTTTGTTATTTTTATTAATCGCTGTGATGAATGAAACATTGTAATGCTACAGTAAAGCTTTGTTACAATCAGCTAGTATGTAAAATTTGTAAATATCTTTATCTTGGTTATATTTTTTATCCCTATAAATTCTTGTTCATTGTGTTTCATTGCAACGAATTTCAGTCAAATACACTATAAACAGTATATTTAGTGTTTTTTGTATTAAACCCAAGAGCTATAGTGTGATGCCAGAGAGTTTGCCATGTTGCAAGCCCTTTTATAATAATTTGTAAAACATAGTAAATATTTGTAAAATATATACTGGAGAACTTACAAAAAAACAGATTTTACAAAAATTTTTTCTTTTATAGCTCCGAGGACAAGTAATTTATTGCCAGAATTAGTCAAAAATAGTAGAAACATAAATATATCTCTAAAAAAATTAGAGTATGGTTGATCGGTCAAAATGATATTGAGTATTTGTTTAAGATAATACATTAGTGTATGGTTAGTCTTGTCTGCTAAGTTATAATAATATTTAAATAGACACGTTAGAGCATTATAAAATAATTATTTATAATATAATATTTAATGTTACATGTGTAAAGCCTAATATTTGAATTGTAAATCATGCATAAATCCTTTTTGTTTAATACAGCACACTAGTTATACTAAATTTAAACTTTGACACGTAAGAGTACATTATTTACTACATAAGCTAAAATAACTCATTTTTATCATTTCATTCTTGCTCGATTCCGCTATTTTTATTTTTTACCCTTTTTGTATATAGTATCCCCAACACAGGCACAGCCTCTTATGGGGTACCTAAATTTCCCTTATTTTGTAAATCTATTGGCCTAATTATTAGTTTAAAAAAAGAAAGACAAATCTAAAAGGATGTAACCTACTTTTTATATTTTATTACTCTAAGTACATAAATTAGAAATAAAGTAATTAGAAAACATTTTTTGTATTTGTTATTTACTGCTATACGTTATGTCATAGTATATTATTTATTATTAAGCACTGGCAATAAAATTTATTTGTAATATTCAGTTTGTTATTATGGGGAACTAATGATTTATTATTATTATTTATTTTTAACATGGGGTTTTCTTGCTTGAAAATCTTATTGTAAATAAAATATTTTTTATTTTTACTTTATTGAAGTGAAAAGAATAAAAATAAAAATGTCATAGAAACATTCTAAATATGACCCTTACAAAATAACCGGAATAAATGTATCAAGTAACTTCAATACATCAAAGAAAAATAGATTTTCGCGCAAATAATTACATGCTTGTTATTTTTTAATTAATGAAAAATATTTATAGGTTTTTTCGTGATTCGAATTTAGTTGTTTAAAATCACTTAAGGTACAAACATGGTTTTCAAATTTGTTTGTAATAAGAAAATATGCACAATAAGAAAATATGACTAGTTTAACTCTAAGGTAAGAAAATGTAATACTTTTAATAATAAATATGATTTTGTACGCGAACACAGGATGTAGAGTTAGTAGGCTATACTAAATAATTCACTAAAATAGAACGTGTAGACTACTTAAATAGTTTTAAAAAGAAGAACGCAACAGTAAACAACATATGATGCCGCTCGTAGACCGCACCGTGCCCGTCAAAATTCAAACTAAACATATCGGTGACGGTGCGGGCGCGGTGCGGCCACGACGGTCTGGTGTCGGTGCGGACATGTGTGGACTTGCAGGTTGAAAACTGCGCTGCAATTCTTTCACCGTATGACGGCCAGCATACGGCCGACTGACGTGTCGGGCGCGGTGCGGGTATGTGTGTCCCAACCTTATCTCGCATACTCTGTCTCAGTAGCCAGTAGGTAGTACATAGTACAGGTCAGTTAGTGTTAACTTACAACAGTGTTACGTATTGTAAACTAGAACGACAAACTTTGGGTCTCTCTGTTAGCCCACACCAAACCTTACTATAGGTTTGTACAGATTCTAATGTGTGATTGTTCTCTTAGGCATTTATGATCAGAGCCTCTAGAATTTTATTCTGTGAACTAACTGATAAGCATTATCTTGGGGAATACTTTTCTTTCCTCGGAATGCGGCAGAGTGGTCGCACTGATGGCCAAAGCATTAGTAGATAAGATAAGATAGGAACTTACCGACTCCCGTTCTTGTAAAACAGGGTAAATTATACTTCGGCAAAAAATACAACGTAATTGATATCGATGCAGTTGATAACGATAAAGATTGATACAGTGAAATGGTTCGTATTTAAGAATTCAAAAGGTTTGTAGTGAACTAAAAAACAGACCCCAAACTCCTTCAGAACAATCCAGGAATAATAAAAAATATAAATACAGATAACAATAATAGTTTGACTACCATACAACTGTAAAAAACTAATCACAATCTTGTTATTAAACCCATCTCAATATATATTTTAATATTGTTTCGTATCTTCAAGGAACAAGGTAAATCAAATCCTTTCCAATAAATTGTATAACTAATTAACGAAAATCCTTTTTAAGAAGTACTTATTTTATTATAGTATCAAAAATCATATGTTATGAGAGTTTTCAAAGTTTATGAAAAATTATTTAAAATATACATATTAATACTAGGATTAGGACAATAAATTATGAATTGGAACAGGACAAAATATTGACTTCAATCAGTTATTGCATGATAGGCGTTTTTATTGTTACAGTACAGTTATTTAATTCAATCAACTTTCTGCTTCTATCATAATGCCACTACTGACAGGAGTTATTGTCATTCTTATGGGTAAAGTTTATTTACAGACAACATACGTGCTAAAAAGTTTTGTTTATAGGTCTTATAATATATTTATTATGTACACAATGAAGGCTATGCTCAAGGTCCAAGGTCAAGAAGCTGAAGTAGGCGGTCTTGTAGCAAGCATACAAATCCATCAATAAATGAATGTCGATGTTGAGGTTTTTTTAACATTATTATATAACATTACACGACTAAAGTATAAATAAAAGTAAAGTATAATGTATAAAGTATAATTTGGTATTTATAGTATAATGATTTACTTAAAAAATAGTAACAGTAAACTAAGTCTTGTGATTAAATAGGCTTAATTACCCTGAAAGACATGTTTTATGAGCAATATTAAAAAGACAAAAATTTAGAAATATTATGGTATTAAATATTGCCAAACAGCAAACACAGTGTAATTGTACAGTAATATTAAAATTCAGAAGTATTGCGTGTTCAGTGATCAGCTGGGCCGTAGCTGTCAACTATTCACTAACCACGTGATCTAGAAAACGGCGTTTTGTTAGGCTCCAACAGCTGAGCCTCACCATTCACCGTAGATACATAACATCGCTTCGACAGCTTATTTCAATTCCGTTGACGACCGTGACTCATGAACTGAGCTATCCAACGACCCATTGTTTAGTGATATACCTCGGTGACAGTTGCAGTTTACACTTGTTATAGTACGAGACACATCATTGCAGAAACATTACATCGCTTCGTCACCTTATTTCTATTCCGTTGACGACCGTGACTCATGAACTGAGCCACCAAACGACACATTGTTTAGTGATATACCTCGGTGACAGTTGCAGTTTCACACTTGTTATAAGTACGAGACACATCATTGCAGAAACATTACATCGCTTCGTCAGCTTATTTCAATTCCGTTGACGACCGTGACTCATGAACTGGGCTATCCAACGACCCATTGTTTAGTGATATACCTCGGTGACAGTTGCAGTTTACACTTGTTATAGTACGAGACACATCATTTCAGAAACATTACATCGCTTCGTCACCTTATTTCAATTCCGTTGACGACCGTGACTCATGAACTGGGCTATCCAACGACCCATTGTTTAGTGATATACCTCGGTGACAGTTGCAGTTTACACTTGTTATAGTACGAGACACATCATTGCAGAAAACATTACATCGCCTCGATCAGCTTATTTCAATTCCGTTGACGACCGTGGACTCATGAACTGGGCTATCCAACGACCCATTTGTTTAGTGATATACCTCGGTGCACAGTTGCAGTTTACACTTGTTATAGTACGAGACACATCATTGCAGAAACATTACATCGCCTCGACAGCTTATTTCAAATTCCGTTGACGACCGTGACTCATGAACTGGGCTATCCAAGACCCATTGTTTAGTGATATACCTCGGTGACAGTTGCCAGGATTACACTTGTTATAGTACGAGACACATCATTGCAGAAACATTACATCGCCTCGACAGCTTATTTCAATTCCGTTGACGACCGTGACTCATGAACTGGGGGAGCTATCCAACGACACATTGTTTAGTGATTACCTCGGTGACAGTTGCAGTATACACTTGTTATAGTACGAGACACATCATTGCAGAAACATTACATCGCTTCGTCAGCTTATTTCTATTCCGTTGACGACCATGACTCATGAAATCTGAGCCACCAAAAACGACACATTGTTTAGTGATATACCTCGGTGACAGTTGCAGTTCACACTTGTTATAGTACGAGACACATCATTGCAGACACATTACATCGCTTCGTCACCTTATTTCAATTCCGTTGACGACCGTGACTCATGAACTGGGCTAATCCAACGACCCCAGTGTTTAGTGATATACCTCGGTGACAGTTGCAGTTTACACTTGTTATAGTACGAGACACATCATTGCAGAAACATTACATCGCCTCGATCAGCTTATTTCAATTCCGTTGAACGACCGTGACTCATGAAATGGGCTATCCAACGACCCATTGTTTAGTGATATACCTCGGTGACAGTTGCAGTTTACACTTGTTTATAGTACGAGACACATCATTGCAGAAACATTTACATCGCTTCGTCGACCTTATTTTCAATTCCGTTGTTGACGACCGTGACTCATGAACTGGGCTATCCAACGACCCATTGTTTAGTGATATACCTCGGTGACCAGTTTTGCAGGGGGGGGGGTTATACACTTGTTATAGTACGAGACACATCATGGCAGAAACATTACATCGCTTCGTCACCTTATTTCAATTCCGTTGATCGACGTGACTCATGAACTGGGGCTATCATTGTTTAGTGATATACCTCGGGTGACAGTTTGCAGTTTACACTTGTTTATAGTACGATCATTGGCAGAAACTTTTCCGAATTCCGTTGACGACTTCGGCTTGATATACCTCGGTGACAGTTGCAGTTTACACAGTGATCATTTGCATTCATGCAATTCCGTTGACGACGTGACTCCAAAGATACCTCTGCAGTTGCATATCAATCTGCAGAAAACATTAGTGACAGTTGACGACCGATGTCATGAACTGGGCTACACATTGTTGATATACCTCTGTGCAGTTTACACTTGTTATAGTACGAGAGGCAGAAACACATATCATGACGATGACATGAACTGACACATCATCGCCTCGAGACTAACATTATTTCAATTCGGTTCACAGCTTATTTCAATTCCGTTGACGACCGTGACTCATGAACTGGGCTATCCAACGACCCATTGTTTAGTGATATACCTCGGTGACAGTTGCAGTTTACACTTGTTATAGTACGAGACACATCATGGCAGAAACATAACATAGCTTCGTCAGCTTATTTCAATTCCGTTGACGACCGTGACTCATGAACTGGGCTATCCAACGACCCATTGTTTAGTGATATACCTCGGTGACAGTTGCAGTTTACACTTGTTATAGTACGAGACACATCATTGCAGAAACATAACATCGCTTCGTCAGCTTATTTCAATTCCGTTGACGACCGTGACTCTATGAACTGGGCTATCCAACGACCCATTGTTAAGTGATATACCTCGGTGTCAGTTGCAGTTTACACTTGTTAAAGTACGAGACATATCATGGCAGAAACATAACATAGCTTCGTCCAGCTTATTTCCAATTCCGTTGACGACCGTGACTCATGAACTGAGCTATTCAAACGACCTATTGTTTAGTGATATACCTCGGTGACAGTTGCAGTTTACACTTGTTATAAGTACGAGACACATCATGGCAGAAACATAACATCGGCTATCGTCAGCTTTATTTCTATTCCGTTGACGACCGTGGACTCATGAACTGAGCTATCCAACGACCAATTTTTTAGTGATATACCTCGAGTGACAGTTGCAGTTTACACTTGTTATAGTACGGAGACACATCATTGGCAGAAACATAACATGCTTCGTCAGCTTATTTCTATTCGGTTGACGACCGTGACTCATGAACTGAGCTATCCAACGACCAAATTTTTTTTTAGTGATATACCTCGGTGACAGTTGCAGTTTTACACACTTGTGTATAGTACGAGACACATCATGGCAGAAACATAACATAGCTTCGTCAGCTTATTTCAATTCCGTTGACGACCGTGACTCATGAACTGGGCTATCCAACGACCACCAAATTTGTTTAGTGATATACCTCGGTGTCAGTTGCAGTTTACACTTGTTATAGTACGAGACATATCATCGGCAGAAACATAACATAGCTTCGTCCAGCTGTATTTCTATTCCGTTTGACGACCGTGACTCATGAACCTGAGCTATCCAACGACCAAATTTTTTAAGTGATATAACTCGGTGACAGTTGCAGTTTACACTTGTTATAGTACGAGACACATCATCGGCAGAAACATAACATAGCTTCGTCAGCTTATTTCAATT
This sequence comes from Homalodisca vitripennis, assembly GCF_021130785.1. NCBI lineage: Eukaryota > Metazoa > Arthropoda > Insecta > Hemiptera > Cicadellidae > Homalodisca > Homalodisca vitripennis. Next base: position 201,180,536 of record NC_060210.1, read on the forward strand.
CCGTTGACGACCGTGACTCATGAACTGAGCTATCCAACGAACCGAAATTTTTATAAGTGATATACCTCGGTGACAGTTGCAGTTTAACACTTGTTAATAGTACGAGACACATCAATAGGCACGAAACATAACATAGCCTTCGTCAGCTTATTCAATATACCCATAGTAAGACGACCGGTGGACTCATGAACTGAGCTGAATCCAAGCGACCAAATTTTTTAGTGGATATATCCTCGGTGACCAGTTGCAGTTTACACTCTGTTATAGTATAATAGACACATCATGGCCAGAAACATAACATAGCTTCGGTCAGCTTATTATCAATTCCGTTGACGACCGTGTCCTCATGAACTGGATCTATCCAACGACCAAATTTTTTAGTGATATACCTCGGTGGACCAGTTGCAGTTCTTACACTTTGTTAATTACGAGACACATCAAGTGGGCAGAACAACATAACAACCTTAGCTTCGTCAGCTTATTTTCAATTCCGTTGACGACCGTGACGTCATGACTGAGCTATCCAACGACCAAATATTTTATTGAGTGATATACCTCGGTGACAAATGCAGTTAACACTTGTTTTTTTATTAGTAGTACGAAGACAACATCTTGGCAGAAACATAACATAGCTTCGTCAGCTTATTTCAAATTTCCGTTTGACGACCGTGTGACTCATGAACTGGGCTACTCCAACGACCCATTGTTAAGTTGATATACTCTCGGTGTCAGTTGCCATGTTTTACACTTGTTATAGTTACGAGACATATCATGGCAGAGAACATAACATGAGCTATCGTCAGCCTTATTTCAATTCCGTTTGACGACCGTGACTCATGAACTGAGCTATTCAACGACCCTATTGTTTAGATGATATACCTCGTTACAGTTGCGTTTACCACCTTCAGCACCAACTTGTTAATAGTACGAGACAACAGCACTCAAGGCAGAAACATAACATCGCTTCGTCATCTTATTCCTATTTCCGATTTGGACGGACCGTGACTCATGATACTGAGTTATCCCAATCGACCAAATTATTTAATGATATACCCTCGGTTGACAGTTGCAGCTTTACACTTGTTATAGTACGATGACACAACATGGCAGAAACATAACATAGCTTCGTCCAGCTTTTTTCTAGTCGTTGACGACCGTGAACTCATGAACTGAGCTATCCCAACGACGCAAATTTTTTTAGTGATATACCTCGGTGACTAGTTGCAGTTTACACTTGTTTATAGAACGAGACACTTCATGGCAGAAACATAACATAGCTTCGTCAGCTTATTTCAATTCCGTTGACGACCGTTACTCATCGAACCTGGGCTACCCAACGACCCATAGTTTAGTGATATACCTCGGTGTCAGTTGCAGTTTACACTTTGTTATAGTATCGAGAACATATCATGGCAAGAAACATACATCGAGCATCGTCATTGATTTCTCATTCCGTTGACCCGACTGCGTGACTCATGAACTTAGCAATCCAACGACCTATTGTTTTAGTGATGATACCTCGGTGACAGTGGCAGTTTACACTTGTTATAGTACGAACACATCATTGCAGAAACATAACATCCGCTTCGTCACTTATTTCTATTCGGTTGACGACCCGTGACTCATGAACTGAGCTATCCCAATCGACCCAAATTTTTTAGTGATATACCTCGGTGACAGTTTGCAGTTTACAACTTGTTATTAGTAACGAGACACATCAGGCAGAAACATAAACAGATAGCTCTTCGTCAGCTTATTTCTATTCCGTTACCGAACCGTGAACTCATGAACTGAGCTATCCAACGACCAAATTGTTTAGTGATATAACCTCGGTGGACAGTTGCTGTTTACACTTGTTATAAGTACGAGACACATCATGGCAGAAACATAAAATAGCTTCGTCAAGCTTATTTCAAATTCCGTTGACGACCGTGACTTCCATGAACTGAGCTATCCCAACGACCCATTGTTTTAGTGATATACCTCGGTGACAGATTTGCAGTTTACACTTGTTTATAAGGTACGAGACACATCATGGCAAAACATAACATAGCTCGTCCAGCTTATTTCAATTCCGTTGAACGACTCGATGACTCTCATGAACTGGGGGCTAATCCAACAGACCCATTGATTTTAAAGTGATATACCTCGGTTCGAGTCCAGGTTGCAGTTTACACTTGTTATAGTACGAGACACATCATGGCAAGAAACATAACATAGCTTCGTCAGCTTATTTCAATTCCGTTGACGACCGTGACTCATGAACTGGGCTATCCAACGACCCATTGTTTAGTGATATACCTCGGTGACAGTTGCAGTTTACACTTGTTATAGTACGAGACACATCATGGCAGAAACATTAACATAGCTTCGTCAGCTTATTTCAATTCCGTTGACGACCGTGACTCATGAACTGAGCTATCCAACGACCCCATTGTTTAGTGATATACCTCGGTGACAGTTGCAGTTTACACTTGTTATAGTACGAGACACATCATTGGCAGAAACATTAACATAGCTTCGTCAGCTTATTTCAATTCCGTTGACGACCGTGACTCATGAACTGAGCCTATCCAACGACCAAATTTTTTAGTGATATACCTCGGTGACAGTTGCAGTTTACACTTGTTATAGTACGAGACACATCATGGCAGAAACATAACATAGCTTCGTCACCTTATTTCAATTCCGTTGACGACCGTGACTCATGAACTGAGCTATCCAACGACCATTGTTTAGTGATATACCTCGGTGACAGTTGCAGTTTACACTTGTTATAGTACGAGACACATCATGGCAGAAACATAACATCGCTTCGTCAGCTTATTTCAATTCCGTTGACGACCGTGACTCATGAACTGGGCTATCCAACGACCCATTTTTTAGTGATATACCTCGGTGACAAGTTGCAGTTTACACTTGTTATAGTACGAGACACATCATGGCAGAAACATAACATAGCCTCGTCGCCTTATTATTTCAATTCCGTTGACGACCGTGACTCATGAACTGGGCTATCCAACGACCCATTGTTTAGTGATATACCTCGGTGACAGTTGCAGTTTACACTTGTTATAGTACGAGACACATCATTGCAGAAACATAACATCGCTTCGTCAGCTTATTTCAATTCCGTTGACGACCGTGACTCATGAACTGGGCTATCCAACGACCCATTGTTTAGTGATATACCTCGGTGACAGTTGCAGTTTACACTTGTTATAGTACGAGACACATCATTGCAGAAACATAACATCGCTTCGTCAGCTTATTTCTATTCCGTTGACGACCGTGACTCATGAACTGAGCTATCCAACGACCCATTGTTTAGTGATATACCTCGGTGACAGTTGCAGTTTACACTTGTTATAGTACGAGACACATCATGGCAGAAACATAACATAGCTTCGTCAGCTTATTTCAATTTCCGTTTGACGACCGTGACTCATGAACTGAGCTATCCAACGACCAAATTTTTTAGTGATATACCTCGGTGACAGTTGCAGTTTACACTTTTATAGTACGAGACCACATCATGGCAGAAACATAACATTAGCTTCGTCAGCTTATTTTCAATTCCGTTGACGACCGTGACTCATGAACTGAGCTATCCAACGACCAAATTTTTTAGTGATATACCTCGGTGACAGTTGCAGTTTACACTTGTTATAGTACGAGACACATCATGGCAGAAACATAACATAGCTTCGTCAGCTTATTTCAATTCCGTTGACGACCGTGACACATGAACTGAGCTATCCAACGGACCAAATTTTTTAGTGATATACCCTCGGTGACAGTTGCAGTTTACACTTGTTATAGTACGAGACACATCATGGCAGAAACATAACATAGCTTCGTCAGCCTTATTTCAATTCCGTTGACGACCGTGACTCATGAACTGAGCTATCCAACGACCTATTGTTTAGTGATATACCTCGGTGACCAGTTGCAGTTTTACACTTGTTATAGTACGAGACACATCATGGCAGAAACATAACATAGCTTTCGTCAGCTTATTTCAATTCCGTTGACGACCGTGACTCATGAACTGAGCTATCCAACGACCTATTGTTTAGTGATATACCTCGGTGTCCAGTTGCAGTTTACACTTGTTATAGTACGAGACACATCATGGCAGAAACATAACATAGCTTCGTCAGCTTATTTCAATTCCGTTGACGACCGTGTCTCATGAACTGAGCTATCCAACGACCTATTGTTTTAAGTGATATACCTCGGTGTCAGTTGCAGTTTTACACTTGTTATAGTACGAGACACATTCATGGGCAGAAACATAACATAGCTTCGTCAGCTTATTTTCAATTCCGTTGACGACCGTGACTCCATGAACTGAGCTATCCAACGACCCTAATTTTTAGTGATATACCTCGGTGTCAGTTACAGTTTACACTTGTTATAGTACGATACACATCATTTGGCAGAAACATAACATCGCCTTCGTCAGCTTATTTTCAATTCCGTTGACGACCGTTGGACTCATGAACTGAGCTATCCAACGACCCTATTGTTTTTTTAGTGATATACCTCGGTGTCAGTTACAGTTTACACTTGATATAGTACGAGACACATCATGGCAGAACATCCATAGTTCGTCAGCTTATTTCCTGATTCGCGTTGACAACATTGCAGACTCATATGAGCTATCCAAACGACCTCTTTTTTTGTCAGTGATATACCCTCGAGTCAGCTTACATTTTCCCACTTGATAATTTACGACCGTTGCAACTTGCAGACATATCGCTCATAACGACACTTATTTCTCAATTCCGTTGTTGGACCGTACTCATGAACTGAGCTATCCCGACCCATTGTTTAGTGATATCTCAGTTGACACTTGTTACTGTACGATTAGAAACATATACTTCCGCTTATTTACTTCATGAAACATAACATCGCCTCGACAGCTTATTTCCAATTCCGTTGATCTGACTCATGAACTGAGCCACCAAACGACCCATTGTTTAGTGATATACCTCGGTGACAGTTGCAGTTCACATTTGTTAAAGTACGATACATATTCCGTCTATCTCAATTGAAGCGAACACGCGCAGATGGGAAAGTCCATAAGTATTGTATAAATATTACACAATAAAGAATCTCGTGCACACGATAAGTCAAAGCCAAGGAAAAGGTTATCTTTCACCCTTCTATTTGATAACAAGCAAACATAAATTTATTCGGAACCAGTTACGTGATAATATCTTTATCACTTTGCTAACGCGTCAACTTTGGCCTTCGGTGTTCATCGACCAATTAGGCGTATCCATCACGCAATTATCTGCTGTTCATTTTTAACATATAACTGTAATAGCTACGTCCCCACCAATGAGATGTCACAGATAGCAGGATTGTAGCGTACATAGTAAGCCTGATATTTTGTATTCCCTGTGTAGGCTAAGTACTGCGATGCTATGCGCGCTGCACACAGACAAGGCGGCGCGGCGTTGTGTAGAGAAAGGAACTGTCGCGTGCAGTTCCGATTTGACCCACCTTTCTTTTCCCTAATCCTGTTAATATTTGCACACATATGCCCCCTTATCTGTGTGGAGTACAAAGTCAAGGTCTCGGTGAACTACGCTTTCATAAGTTTCTTCCTATCGAGTTTATTTTAAAGTAATTATTAAGCAAATGATTAAAAGTAGTGGACATGCTGTGATTTAGTAAATAGTTATTCCATAAGTTAGTGCTTCAAATATGACTGACCATCTTAGTAACAGTAATTCAAATGTATTAATTAGCATTGACATGTAATGTTTTGAATTATCGAAGAGACTGTACTACGAATTAATTGATAGATAATTTAGGACTCAGTGTATTCAGAAGTTTAATTTATGAAAGTCCGAAAAAATGACGCCTGTTTTTGTAACAGGAATATTTAAAGCCGAGTAGTTAAACGATGTTGAGTTTTACCTCATAAGAACAATGTTATAGTTCAAAAAGTTTAGCGCTTTTATTTCTGGTTGTAGGGTTATAGAAGATTGCTCATTTTAAATATATATATTCAATACATATACATGCAAAAATTTCATTTAAGTAGAACCAGACTAACTTAAACTCAAATTACACGATGATCCATCGAAGAGAATTGGAAGAATAGGTAGAACTCCACATTCTTAAACAACGGCTTGTAAAAACAAAACCAAAAAATGGCACGCAGAAATCTATAAACTAGGAACACGTGAGAAAGGTAGAATTAAAATATCGCTCTTCATTGTCGGTCCGAACTTCACCGTTTACATTGGCGTGAGACTAGACAGCATATGTAACCCGATTTCTGTATAAGAAAATTAATAGAGGCTTCAATATTAAATTGGTGGACCAATTACTGTCTTAACCATAAATTAAAATTAAGCCGTTTTGATGGCTAATTCTGACAAATAAGCTAAAAGGGAAGCCTAAAGAATCATACGGAATAATAGGTTCAAACGAATAAATAGGGGCATAACATTACTTTAAGAACTTTATTAACAACCTCTAACAAAAAAGACTCACTTCGGTTCCCTAATTGTCCATCATCTAGATTCTGCTGTGATGATCGCCTTTTTCTATTGGCCTCTGGTCAGTTGTCACCGATTGGTACTCGGTATCAATATCAAGGTACCAAACATCTACACAATTCCAGATATTTATCGACTAAAGACTGCTAATCTACTTTAGTAAACAGATCAACCAGAATGTCCACAAGGTGATTACTGTCAGGGTGTGCTTGGTATTAATATCAAGGTACCAAACATCTACACAATTCCAGATATTTATCGACTAAAGACTGCTAATCTACTTTAGTAAACAGATCAACCAGAATGTCCACAAGGTGATTACTGTCAGGGTGTGCTTGGTATTAATATCAAGGTACCAAACATCTACACAATTCCAGATATTTATCGACTAAAGACTGCTAATCTACTTTAGTAAACAGATCAACCAGAATGTCCACAAGGTGATTACTGTCAGGGTGTGCTTGGTATTAATATCAAGGTACCAAACATCTACACAATTCCAGATATTTATCGACTAAAGACTGCTAATCTACTTTAGTAGTAAACAGATCAACCAGAATGTCCACAAGGTGATTACTGTCAGGTGTGCTTGGTATTATTATCAAGGTACCAAACATCTACACAATTCCAGATATTTATCGACTAAAGACTGCTAATCTACTTTAGTAAACAGATCAACCAGAATGTCCACAAGGTGATTACTGTCAGGGTGTGCTTGGTATTATTATCAAGGTACCAAACATCTACACAATTCCAGATATTTATCGACTAAAGACTGCTAATCTACTTTAGTAAACAGATCAACCAGAATGTCCACAAGGTGATTACTGTCAGGGTGTGCTTGTAATTATTATCAAGGTACCAAACATCTACACAATTCCAGATATTTCGACTAAAGACTGCTAATCTACTTTATCGATCAAACTCCACGAGGTGATTACTGTCTACTTGGTATTATTATCTACCAAACATCTACACAATTCCAGATATTTATCGACTAAAGACTGCTAAACTACTTTAGATGTCCACAGAAATGTCCACAAGGTGATTACTGTCAGGTGTGCTTGGTATTATTATCAAGGTACCAAACATCTACACAATTCCAGATATTTATCGACTAAAGACTGCTAATCTACTTTAGTAAACAGATCAACCAGAATGTCCACAAGGTGATTACTGTCAGGGTGTGCTTGGTATTATTATCAAGGTACCAAACATCTACACAATTCCAGATATTTATCGACTAAAGACTGCTAATCTACTTTAGTAAACAGATCAACCAGAATGTCCACAAGGTGATTACTGTCAGGGTGTGCTTGGTATTATTATCAAGGTACCAAACATCTACACAATTCCAGATATTTATCGACTAAAGACTGCTAATCTACTTTAGTAAACAGATCAACCAGAATGTCCACAAGGTGATTACTGTCAGGGTGTGCTTGGTATTATTATCAAGGTACCAAACATCTACACAATTCCAGATATTTATCGACTAAAGACTGCTAATCTACTTTAGTAAACAGATCAACCAGAATGTCCACAAGGTGATTACTGTCAGGGTGTGCTTGGTATTATTATCAAGGTACCAAACATCTACACAATTCCAGATATTTATCGACTAAAGACTGCTAATCTACTTTAGTAAACAGATCAACCAGAATGTCCACAAGGTGATTACTGTCAGGGTGTGCTTGGTATTATTATCAAGGTACCAAACATCTACACAATTCCAGATATTTATCGACTAAAGACTGCTAATCTACTTTAGTAAACAGATCAACCAGAATGTCCACAAGGTGATTACTGTCAGGGTGTGCTTGGTATTATTATCAAGGTACCAAACATCTACACAATTCCAGATATTTATCGACTAAAGACTGCTAATCTACTTTAGTAAACAGATCAAACCAGAATGTCCACAAGGTGATTACTGTCAGGGTGTGCTTGGTATTAATATCAAGGTACCAAACATCTACACAATTCCAGATATTTATCGACTAAAGACTGCTAATCTACTTTAGTAAACAGATCAACCAGAATGTCCACAAGGTGATTACTGTCAGGGTGTGCTTGGTATTAATTATCAAGGTACCAAACATCTACACAATTCCAGATATTTATCGACTAAAGACTGCTAATCTACTTTAGTAAACAGATCAACCAGAATGTCCACAAGGTGATTACTGTCAGGGTGTGCTTGGTATTAATTATCAAGGTACCAAACATCTACACAATTCCAGATATTTATCGACTAAAGACTGCTAATCTACTTTAGTAAACAGATCAACCAGAATGTCCACAAGGTGATTACTGTCAGGGTGTGCTTGGTATTATTATCAAGGTACCAAACATCTACACAATTCCAGATATTTATCGACTAAAGACTGCTAATCTACTTTAGTAAACAGATCAACCAGAATGTCCACAAGGTGATTACTGTCAGGGTGTGCTTGGTATTATTATCAAGGTACCAAACATCTACACAATTCCAGATATTTATCGACTAAAGACTGCTAATCTACTTTAGTAAACAGATCAACCAGAATGTCCACAAGGTGATTACTGTCAGGGTGTGCTTGGTATTATTATCAAGGTACCAAACATCTACACAATTCCAGATATTTATCGACTAAAGACTGCTAATCTACTTTAGTAAACAGATCAACCAGAATGTCCACAAGGTGATTACTGTCAGGGTGTGCTTGGTATTAATATCAAGGTACCAAACATCTACACAATTCCAGATATTTATCGACTAAAGACTGCTAATCTACTTTAGTAAACAGATCAACCAGAATGTCCACAAGGTGATTACTGTCAGGGTGTGCTTGGTATTATTATCAAGGTACCAAACATCTACACAATTCCAGATATTTATCGACTAAAGACTGCTAATCTACTTTAGTAAACAGATCAACCAGAATGTCCACAAGGTGATTACTGTCAGGGTGTGCTTGGTATTATTATCAAGGTATCTACACAATTCCTATCGACTAAAGACATCTACTTTAGTAAACACAGAATGTCCACAATATTTATCGACTAAAGACTGCTAAATGCTAATCTACTTTAGTAAACAGATCAACCAGAATGTCCACAAGGTGATTACTGTCAGGGTGTGCTTGGTATTAATATCAAAGTACCGAAATATCGCCATCCTCTTTCTAATAGAGCGTCTTTCTTAGTTTGAACGCTGTTTAACACTGCTTACAATTTTATTAAGGTTAGATGAATATCAATAATTACTTCCAAATAAGAAACAGAGTCTGAGAGTATCGACGTTGTGTATCTGAGGCCAGAAGCAACGTCGTTGTATAGTTGGTTATATGGAATGGGACGGAACAATCTGCACGCGAGGTTCCGCAGGTAGCCAAAGCACAAATTAACTAATTACACGACGTTCTGCGCTAGACCAATAATGAGGGTCTGGATCCACCCCTCACTGGCACTCCGTGTTGTTTTGCGGCAGCTGGTAGTAGAGTGTTTGCCGTCGTTCTGCGCTACACCAATAATGAGGGTCTGGATCCACCCCTCACTGGCACTCCGTGTTGTTTTGCGGCAGCTGGTAGTAGAGTGTTTGCCGTCGTTCTGCGCTACACCAATAATGAGGGTCTGGATCCACCCTTCACTGGCACTCCGTGTTGTTTTGCGGCAGCTGGTAGTAGAGTGTTTGCCGTCGTTCTGCGCTACACCAATAATGAGGGTCTGGATCCACCCCTCACTGGCACTCCGTGTTGTTTTGCGGCAGCTGGTAGTAGAGTGTTTGCCGTCGTTCTGCGCTACACCAATAATGAGGGTCTGGATCCACCCTTCACTGGGACTCCGTGTTGTTTTGCGGCAGCTGGTAGTAGAGTGTTTGCCGTCGTTCTGCGCTACACCAACAATGAGGGTCTGGATCCACCCTTCACTGCCACTCCGTGTTGTTTTGCGGCAGCTGGTAGTAGAGTGTTTGCCGTCGTTCTGCGCTACACCAATAATGAGGGTCTGGATCCACCCTTCACTGGCACTCCGTGTTGTTTTGCGGCAGCTGGTAGTAGAGTGTTTGCCGTCGTTCTGCGCTACACCAGTAATGAGGGTCTGGATCCACCCCTCACTGGCACTCCGTGTTGTTTTGCGGCAGCTGGTAGTAGAGTGTTTGCCGTCGTTCTGCGCTACACCAATAATGAGGGTCTGGATCCACCCTTCACTGGCACTCCGTGTTGTTTTGCGGCAGCTGGTAGTAGAGTGTTTGCCGTCGTTCTGCGCTACACCAATAATGAGGGTCTGGATCCACCCCTCACTGGCACTCCGTGTTGTTTTGCGGCAGCTGGTAGTAGAGTGTTTGCCGTCGTTCTGCGCTACACCAATAATGAGGGTCTGGATCCACCCCTCACTGGCACTCCGTGTTGTTTTGCGGCAGCTGGTAGTAGAGTGTTTGCCGTCGTTCTGCGCTACACCAATAATGAGGGTCTGGATCCACCCCTCACTGGCACTCCGTGTTGTTTTGCGGCAGCTGGTAGTAGAGTGTTTGCCGTCGTTCTGCGCTACACCAATAATGAGGGTCTGGATCCACCCTTCACTGGCACTCCGTGTTGTTTTGCGGCAGCTGGTAGTAGAGTGTTTGCCGTCGTTCTGCGCTACACCAATAATGAGGGTCTGACTCCACCCTTCACGGGCACTCCGTGTTGTTTTGCGGCAACTGGTAGTAGAGTGTTTGCCGTCGTTCTGCGATAAATAGAGGCAAAGGTAAACCGTGACATCAAATATTGTCTCACAGCTCCGACACGGTTTACGGGAAATTATTTTACGACGCCGTAAGCTTATTACAAATTTACTGTAATTGTACAGGAGTCTTATTATCACGATAACATAACATTTTATCAGAAAAATAAATTTAGAAAATTCTGCATTTAGCGCATTTCAATAATTTTTTGAAATTAATTTACGTTTTTAAAAGTGCACAAATATGTAAATGTTATTATTGTATTGTAATCCTTGTAGTATATTTTAGAATTTTTACATACTGGCAGAACTCGTTTAAAAATTATAAATTTAAAAGGAGAAAGGATATGCACTGGTATTAAAATCGTCCCCTTGCTACAGCCGTCTATCTGCAACACCTGCAGCTCCGGTAGTCTTGTACTCGTATCTAGTCCCGAACACGACGTGCACTCCAAGCTTGACACGCCCATCCGGTACTGAGTAATCGTGCACGATAACGTGAGTAGTAGCAAATATTCGTGCCACACATTACTCTCTAAATTATTATAGATGTTCGCTTTCAACAAATCTTTAATCTGGACACTGACAAATTAATAAAAGTAAAGAAATAGACCGCTTGACAATTTCTGAGGGTTACCTGTTTAATGAAAATAGTTTGGTAAGTAAGAGCCGATTGTACCGACAGCCATATTGATTGTAGTCCCATAAAAACAATGTTAAACCTCACACACTTACATGTTTGCAGTCGCGGGTCGCAGAGTTATAGGAATGTGTCATTTAAAAATAGTAATATACATCCTATTGCTTTTCCCGTTTCTTTCAACATTTTGTTTGTTTGTTTTTATTGTTGTTTTATTGAATTGTTTGTTGTAAAGGGCTGAGATTTGTTTCTAAGGTGTTATTTAGAAAGAAATCTCCACCTTTTCTGATTCTAAATATTCATTGTTGAAACATTAAAAACCAATACACCTTACAAGAAATGCAAAAGCGATTGCATGAGTCTTAAATATATATTTAAAATGAGACACCTCCTAAGATTATACGTCCAAAATAAAGTGTTAGAGATACAAAATATCTCTTATGGGATAAAACTTAAGAGCGTTTCACTAAGTCGGCTCTGTAAGTACAAAGGTTGAGTTGTTACCAAATCAAACCACAAAGTAAAGCAGGCGAATGGATAATGCTGACGGGTTCTACATGAAATTTATGGAACATCCTTTGTGTACAAAACCATTGCTGTAGAGATCAAATGTTCTTAGGAGAAAATTGAAATGAGATCCCTCCAGCCTCGGGGTTACCTGGAATCCGATTTCCCTTTCCAAATACACCGATATAACGTTCAAACTCTGTTGTCAAACAGCTTCCCTGTTGCTACGATACCACCACTGGTACGTCACCTCTTCCTTTACCAACAAGATTACCTCTCCCCCCCTCACCCGCACTCAGTTCAGGGGACGATTCTTGGTAACCCTTACCATCTCTTTATGACAATATCAGTTAAATTATTTCCCTCTACTTGTATCCAATATGTAATGCTCAGTAATCATGTTTAGAATATATTAGATCCTCTGCGTACAGTCGCCAGTTATCCGCTGTGAACACAAGCTCTTCTGCGACTTTTGATCATTATTGTAAAGTAAAATATTTGGAAACATTTTATAGGTTTCAGTTTTTGTGTGATCAGCCATTTTAAATAATGATGTGACGAAACGTGATTTACCTGAGACATACTACACGTTGTCATTTAATTAATTAGGTTAAAACTAATAAGATGATAGGATTTCGGACATTTGCCATCTTTATATTTAAAAAAAAAATGTATAACACAACGTTTCCAGGGTTTATTTAACATATAACGTTGGTAATGTCTGAATTCCTATTATCCTATCAAATCTTCCATCGTCAATAACAAATAATACATCAAGATGAGTAAATTCTTCAATCTACTAATGCCTAACGCGTGTCCCAGTCCCGTCCAGCGCCTCATGCATGGTTCGGGCGCCACGCCATTGCATGACCATAACCTTATTTATTTACATTACGGGTATTACCTTACATTAGAGATAAAAACCTACATAGTCTGTATTTTTAAATGTCCCCTAGGGATGTATATATAGAATGTGATATGAATGTAATGACGTAGCTGTGATAGGAAGCCGTGATTCATTGCAATGTAGAGTTCACATCCAGTTCACCCCCAGTTCACCTCCAGTTCACCTCCCACTCATTGAAGTGCCTGAAGTCTGACACTATCACACCCTTGACTCCTATAATATGGAGCCCACGACCGTCGGAAGAGATCCAAAAACCTCGACAAGGGAGAAGCTCAAAGTTAACTTGTTTCCATCGTTTCCAAGTCAAAGACACCTAAAATACAAAATCAAAGTGTAGTCCAGGTGAATAGGCAGTCTCATTGTCTCATCAGGTGCACAACCGAGTGCACTATGATGTGTTACACAACATCCCGAAGCACGGTGGAGCAACCGAGTTCTTCGCACATGACGTACCTGTGGTGGGAAGGGTTCATTTTGACCCTCTTCGTCAAGACAGACGTGGACTCCTAAGTTCCAGGAGTCAAGTCCGTAACAGCGTTACATTTCAGACGCTTTACTTAGCGGAAGGTGAACTCATCGTTCGCAACAATGGGAGTTGTCATTAAACATTAACGACCAAGACTAATCGATGCTAGTGGTTTTATTTATTGTTCGCCTGAAAACGGCTTATCGCTTCTTGAACGATCTTCTAAGCTGGATCACCTCACCAGGATAGCTATGAAATATACCATCAACAATGCATCGACCTAAATGATGACGTGTGAATTGTTAAATTATCTCATCATCGACTTATAGCTTACGTGATGTCGGCGTTGCATTATTTGTAGATTTCTTGCATTTGTGTTATAATGATACTGGTAAACTAAAGAAAGAAAAGAATGTGTAACGTCATCGTTGATTTTGAAAAGAGGCATGGACCGTGTTTCTACATGAGTTGCCCCAATATTGGCTACTCGTAGCATTACAAAGTTTAATAAATGTCATTTAAAATAATGTAAATACAAATTTTAATCTGACCAATTTACATCTTTGTTGGAAAACAATTTGATTAAATTTAATACTTACGAACATTCACTGTCCTGTTTACATATGTTTATGTTAAAACAATTTCAATGCAGTTTTGAATATTTAATTAATTATGCCAGATAAGCTCAAAACTGTTCACAAAAACCATGCGGAATGAGAGGAATAAAAAGAAAAATGTGTAAACATTAATGTGACAAATATAGTAATTGGTTTCTTTCATATTTTTAAGTGGTTTTATAAAATTTCGACAGTTTTCTTTATTATCAGTTGTCTTTACAGAAAAGGGGTACAACTACTACTAACATTGTGTTATATTACCGACATCTTATAATTTTTAGGTCGTCTCTCAAATATTAAAGCTGCTTGTCTCTCGAAAACAATACATTCCTGTTTGGTATTAATTGTTTTGGCTGATCGTCAGCGAAGTGTATCTACTCGAGAAGCTGGAGAGATTGAATCTCTGTCTGTCTGTCTTCCCGCACTATATCTAGAAAACGAACTTGAATCTCCATTTATATACAGCCAACACCGAGTTCAATCAGGGGGACGACACTCCACTGGACTTGGCTGAGCGTTAGCGCAGTCTATCTACTCGAGAAGCTGGAGAGATTGAATCTCTGTCTGTCTGTCTTCCCGCACTATATCTAGAAAAACGAACTTGAATCTCCATTTATATACAGCCAACACCGAGTTAAATCAGGGGGACGACACTCCACTGGACTTGGCTGAGCGTTAGCGCAGTCTATCTACTCGAGAAGCTGGAAAGATTGAATCTCTGTATGTTCTGTCTCCGCACTATATCTAGAAAACGAACTTGAATCTCCATTTATATACAGCCAACACCGAGTTCAATCAGGGGGACGACACTCCACTGGACTTGGCTGAGCGTTAGCGCAGTCTATCTACTCGAGAAGCTGGAGAGATTGAATCTCTGTCTGTCTGTCTTCCCGCACTATATCTAGAAAACGAACTTGAATCTCCATTTATATACAGCCAACACCGAGTTCAATCAGGGGGACGACACTCCACTGGACTTGGCTGAGCGTTAGCGCAGTCTATCTACTCGAGAAGCTGGAGAGATTGAATCTCTGTCTGTCTGTCTTCCCGCACTATATCTAGAAAACGAACTTGAATCTCCATTTATATACAGCCAACACCGAGTTCAATCAGGGGGACGACACTCCACTGGACTTGGCTGAGCGTTAGCGCAGTCTATCTACTCGAGAAGCTGGAGAGATTGAATCTCTGTCTGTCTGTCTTCCCGCACTATATCTAGAAAACGAACTTGAATCTCCATTTATATACAGCCAACACCGAGTTCAATCAGGGGGACGACACTCCATTAGCCTTGGCTGAGCGATAGCGATTATATATTTACACTGGTCTTACGGGTAACCATGATGGTAACGAGAAAATATCAGAATAAATACATTTTTGTACAACTGAGTAGAACCGTAGGAGAGTTTAACGTGCATACATAGTAACCAATGAGTAGGAACCTAAATTAAAAACTGGATTCCGAACCAAGGAATTATGAGACCTGCATTTTTATCAACTATTTTTGTTGTATTTGTTAATTGTAAATGTATATTCTCAGCTCTAACTGAGCATCACCAAGTATGAATACCCTAACGTGACAACACTGGTTTTACCCACTTGGAAGAACAAGACCTGGTAGTGCGTACCCCCTTTTCAATTCTAAGCCATAGAAATATATTCTGCAGTACTTTACAATACCGCAATACACCACAATACATTCAGATTCTGTTGAAACTCTCGTGTCTGAAGAAATTGTGCCACCAAAATCAACTCTGCTTCCCCGTTACTCTACATCCATCTGTAATACCACCGTCGCATTGTTTCCTGATCCTTATAAAAGTGACAATTTTGACATCAAGGAAGTTCACAAAGTGAAAACTAATATTGAATTTTTAAATAATTAAACTATTTTTTAGTTTAAAGTTGATATTAGGATTTTCAGCCATATCCCTCAAAAACACAATATACTTTATAGGCATACTGTTGTGAAAGAATATCTATCTTTACACGAGGAGCTAAATAATGTAAACACGAATCGGCCAGAAAACTCGTTATCACATCGATCACAGTTAAATACTAGTACTTTTCATGCTATTTAACTTTGAATTATAGGTACTAATATTAACAGCAATATTAAGTCATCTTTCAAACCTGAAACTGTAAATATAATGTAACTAACTAATAATAATTGCAAAAATTTTCTAATATAAATATATATATATATATTTGTGCATTTGTACAACTTTATTGCAAAATGTGTAATTATTATTAGTTACACTGAAAAAAAACGTTGAAACCTTAACATCTGCCTAGGAACCATATTTATGTAAAACCTTATTCCACATCGGCCTATTCAAGTGTAATTATTGTTGGATGTGTAAACTATGTTAAAACAAATCCAATATAAAAACAATGAGCGGATGTGGTTAGATGCGGAAGTCTGTAGATGTAGATAAGGTGTACTGCTGTACTGTCCAGCTTATTAGTTACAGATTCTGATAGTAACAGATTGTCCAGTCAGTCTGACATTTTATCTTACAGGAGTTTTAGACTGATAACGAAAAGTCCATTTTCATTTCCGTGTTGACTGGAAGGGTGTAATACGGTGAAAAATACTTTGAAATTTTTGTAACTTTACATTTTTAATAATGCAAAAATTACATTTTTAATATAGTTAAAACGATACGTCTTAGGGAAGTAGTTATTTTTCTATTTCTGTAGAGAGATCAGATTTCGCACAGTTAAGAGTTTAAAACTGTTATTGTAGACAAACATTTTCGTGAATACGGGTTTTAATAGATTGGCAAAGTCAACAATAATACTATGAAATTGGCGATATATTTTTGGGTATGGCGCAAAAACTGTTTTCTTGGAAAAATAATTTTACGTATTAAACAATTTACAAGAACTGAAAAAAAAACTAACTGAAACATTCTGGTACTTGGGGTTGTGACATAATGTGTTTTGGGCACATTATTAGTTTTCTTCCTTACAAGAAAATAAATTAACTACAATAATTATATTACAAACTGATACATTTAATGTAGGTCTAATAATTCTGATGCAGCTCTAATAGTTTATGTGTAAATAAAATTGGCAATATCTTTAGATATAATATGTACTATGGTGTGAAATTGTGGTAACTGTTTAAATCTGTGAATAGCAATCAAACTACGCGTATCCAAGAAAAAAAAAGACTGTAACACTCCTTCCTAAGTAGGAATTTTAATTTGTATAATCTAAGTACAACAACGTAAATGTAAGTAGGTCTTATAGTTTGAAATACTCAATTTTTCTAAAAAGTGCTGTGATAGTTTGATATATCTGTATTGAACTTACTACGCTATAGTAACAAAACTATACGGTTTGGGGGGGAGGGGACATGTGGAACTCCATTCTTAAAAAAGTAAGGAATAGTCCTTACTACAAACTGAGTTGTAACGTTTGTGCAAAATAACTCAGTACAGTTTAATTAAAAGTGTCACAAGCATGGTTTTAAACATTCAATACTATTATTTGTTATTACCGTATGTAAAGTATTTCAAATGAATAAACTCTGAAAAGTGTAACAGAATCACGTAGTCGGTGCGTGAAGGACACCCCACTGTTCCTGCAGGAGCGAGTCTGGAGGACATCAGGACATGTGACCGGGTGAAGGACCTCACATCCTTCGCGGGTTTTCCACTACACCCGGGAGCAACAAAGAAGACGGGTTGAGGTCCGGCCAATAGTAGCGCGCTATTACCGTATCGCCTCAATCCCGGCAAAAACATCTTATAATATTCTTGTTTTATAGTTTTGAATGGAAACATCCAATTAGCCTCCTTCACACACCTTCATGCGGCCCACCACGGCAAATGATAAGACCTTTTGTATTAAATTAATTTACAAGTTTTTATCAAGTACAAAGTTGAATATTGATGGTGATTTGTTTAATATTTAATAATGTCATAGTCATAGTCATAATTTCTTCATTATTACATGAGTACAGAGGCGAATTAATTAATGTATGTCTTTTGAAAATATTTTCACACGTTTTATAATCCACATGCGTGTTAAGATTAACCAATATAGAATTTAAATTTGCAGTAGTCTACAGCTAAGGGTAGCAAATACTATGAAATGTTTGCTTATGTAATTTTTCTTTTGTTCTTATTTATTAAAAAAGTAAGATAAAATCATAAATCCAAATATTTTGAATAGGTACTCATTATAATATCTAATAATCTATATTGTATATAATAATGTTTAAATATTTAGACATTATTGGTATGTGTATGATATATTTTGTGTCATGTTCGTGTCGGAATAATGTAAAACTGCAGATTAATAATAAATATAACCATTTTACCCTCCGGCTGGCGCGCATTTGAGCCTTGACTGGCACCCTGCGCCAGTTTTGAAGCTTCGTGCAGAGTTTTTAATTTTTTATCCTGTACAGTTAATTATTGGAGAAAACACAAAAGTGTTATACATCAAATTACTCTGCAGAATATGTTGTACAGTATAAACATAATTAAAATTTGACTTACCTGAATAATGGTGGTTGTTTGATGGTCAGAACTCAAAACTTTTTTTCAAAAAACACTTTTTTATATTATGCCATTAAAAAAAACTCAAAATTAATTATATTTAAAAATCTAAAATATGCATAATGTTCACTTACTTATGCACAAAAAGAAAATACATAGTTATAAACACTTTTATTTACAAATAAAATTACAATTGAAAAAAACAAGACTATATACAAGCACTAACAGTTGCCGAGTCGCGTCACGCGGAAGTAGTCGGGAGCTTTTAGCGGCCAGTAAAAGAACAAATATTCATATATATATATATATATATGAATGTAAATGTAAATAAAAGTCATTTGACAGGTATTTGGTCTTCCGATCATGTGTTAGTTTGCTTATTTAAACGCATATGTGACAGATACGGCCAAATACAAAACAATTGAATCGGAAAAAGTAAGCGCTCTGTGGTGTAATGGTAGCACATTCACCCGGCAAGTGAGAGATCCGGGTTCGACTCCCGGCGGAGCAAGTACTTTTTGCGATTCAATGTTTATTGAAATTATATATATATATATATATATATATATATATATATATATATATATATATATATATATATATAAGTGAATACATTATTAGAACGCTTGAGATCTTGTGATTAAAGTGATATAACTTTTATGCGATTCGAACGGTAATTATCGGAACTATGACGTAATTAGTAGACGATGTTTAATGAGTCGTATATTACGACTCTGCCAGTTCACGGCGGGAAAAAATGAGTCGTAATTTACGACGTTGCCAGCCGGAGGGAATTTTGTACACAACTTTAGGCTGGCAATACAAGTCGAAAAATATTACGGGAATAAAGTTATTACACGTTTTACGTAAAAGTACAGTGCTAGTGTAGAGTTATTATACAAATATTGATATAATTACCATGAGTTTGGGCGTATAAAAATAATATTTTTACGAAAACGTAGAGCTTTCTAGGTTTATTTTTATATAGCTTTTGATAAAGAATAGCTCTCATAATTGTTCGGAGCGCCCAGGTATAAACATTGTGAACGTCACTGACTCACGCTCTGTGTGTCTGCGGGTGGTTTGGCAACGCTGCATATCTCTGGTTGGTCGAGGCTAGGTAGTGGGCTGTAGAAGCCACGCCCTCAACAGTCTTCTCTACTGCACTCTCCTATAGTACAATATCTGAACGTGGGAGTTGACCTTGACAACCTGGTTTTTATAAAACACTGTTTACCTCTAACTTAGTATTCTGCATTCGGAGCATTTCTTAGAATTGTTCGATTCTTTTCCATCTGTCGGTTTCTATTACATGCATGTACTAAATGAAGCAATCGATGACTTATTACGAAGAAGAGGCCTTCTCTGGTTTTTAGGTTATGTGATAAATGGACGTAATTTTGTATGTATTAAAAGACGTAAAAATATACTACAGCCAGCTTTAATTATTCTAAATTACTTGTAATACAAATGCCAAAAACTACAATCTTTAAAACTGAATTCAACTTCAGGTATTTTACTGTCTTTTCATTATTTCTCCAAATCCCTCAGACATGTCTGATTTAAAACGGTAGTCCAGATTAATTTTTATACAACGCTTTAAACATTAGCAAAGCTTTTAAAAGTATGAACAGCCTAGTAATGCCTAAGTATGGAATCATTAGTGGGCGTCCTTCGAGTGCCAAGACATAGATGTTGAGTACCCGCTCGTACTCCAAATGTTGTGCTGATGAATCATGAACCGTTAGTAACACGAGAGATACACTCAAATCACTTTAGACATCTTCGACAACTTTAACCATCGGTCAATATTTCCCACTTGGGCTTCAGACATCTTCTCAGAGGGCTTGACTGGAGACCAACAGAATTGGCACACTTGCCAACTTTCTCTCAGACACACACACACTACGCTGCTGTGCACGCCGTTGCTGCTGATGTGTTTTGCAATTGCTGATTGTATATTTCACAACTCCGGCCGACATAATGGCTAATCCTGCATATCTCATTAGAAAATGACAACAGAGCGCCCGTCAATGTAAGTTATCTAGGCTATGTCCGGATCTGTTACTTCTACTGGATTGTTTGTCAACTTTATAAGCAACACTATACATAGTACGGAATATATTCGCATTTAGTTCATAATGGTTTTACTGGGACTACCATTGTAACTCAGTTACTAAACCCTGTTATACATTTAAGTCTCAATCCTGTATTTTATATGCTGATTGAGCTAACTATTTGAGGTTGAGAATTCACTATCCTAATAATTATTATATTGTTATTGTAACAAAGACTATCAGGAGTTATTCGAAAAATTCCTTTATAAAAAAGGTGGGGTCAAAGGCAAATAAAGGTGGTGAAGGTCAATTTAAAGGTGTTAATTGGAAAAATGATAATATCAGAAATTTATAGAGATTACCCGTAACAAGTTTCTTAAATTTTATGTTTATCTTTATTTAAAAACAAAACTCTAAATAAAGATTTTGTTTGAAATATTTTCACCGGTAATATTGTACTATGGTATTTTGCACTATAATATTTAACATGTTATGTTTGTAGTATTAACAAACTTAAGTTAGGTTTATAATAACTTTTCTAGTGACATGCAAATACTGCTTGGTTTAATTTAGATACTGTAGTGCGTATTGACTAGGACTGGTTGAAGACGCCACCGTCAATAATATATCAGATAAAACATACACACATCGCCGATACATCAAATTAAAGATGCAAAATTACCAATTCATCAGATTAAATATACCAACATTACTAATACATCATATGAAAGATAATCACATCACTAACATATCTGATTGAAGATACCAACATTGCCAATAAACTGGATAGAAAACACCAACAACACTAATCCATTAGATTAAAGACACCAAAAACACGAATACATAAAATTAAAGATACCAACATCGCTGATACATCAGGTTAAACATACATACACCACTGATATATCAGTTTAAAGATAACGATATCACTAATACATCAGATTAAAGATAACGATACTCCTGATAGATCAGTTTAAAGATACCGATATCACCAATACATCAGATTAAAGATAACGATACTCCTGATAGATCAGTTTAAAGATAACGATATCACCAATATATCAGATTAAAGATAACGATACTCCTGATAGACCAGTTTAAAGATAACCGATATCACCAATATATCAGATTAAAGATAACGATACTCCTGATAGATCAGTTTAAAGATAACGATATCACCAATATACATCAGATTAAAGATAACGATACTCCTGATAGATCAGTTTAAAGATAACGATATCACCAATACATCAGATTAAAGATAACGATACTCCTGATAGATCAGTTTAAAGATACCGATATCACCAATACATCAGATTAAAGATAACGATACTCCTGATAGATCAGTTTAAAGATAACGATATCACCAATATATCAGATTAAAGATAACGGTACTCCTGATAGATCAGTTTAAAGATAACGATATCACAAATACATCAGATTAAAGATAACGATACTCCTGATAGATCAGTTTAAAGATACCGATATTACCATTACATCAGATTAAAGATAACGATACTCCTGATAGATCAGTTTGAAGATACCGATATCACCAATACATCAGATTAAAGATAACGATACTCCTGATAGATCAGCTTAAAGATACCGATATTACCATTACATCAGATTAAAGATAACGATACTCCTGATAGATCAGTTTAAAGATACCGATATCACCAATACATCAGATTAAAGATAACGATACTCCTGATAGATCAGTTTAAAGATACCGATATTACCATTACATCAGATTAAAGATAACGATACTCCTGATAGATCAGTTTAAAGATACCGATATCACCAATACATCAGATTAAAGATAACGATACTCCTGATAGATCAGTTTAAAGATACCGATATCACCAATACATCAGTTTAATGATACCGATATCACTAATACATCACTTATTGAAAGCGCTAATATTGTTTATACAATGTTGAATGACAATCTTATGAATTAAATGGCGTGTAACAGCTTAGTCAATTAAATATCTGTTTTAGTTTCAGAAATTTATACAGTTTAAGTTTTTAAAACTTGTTTGATGTTTATCAGTTATCTGTAGAAATTGAATTCCTAGAAGGAATGCTGTCCCGGGTGTTAATAAAATCAAAGTTCACTGACTAACAAAAGGAAATCATTGATATTTTTATTATAGAGTTCATAAAAATGTGCGTATCGCAATAACCTTATAACAGATTTTGCGGAAGACTTTCTTTTCATTTTCTCAGATAGCGGCGGGTTTATGCAATATAATACTACAGCGTTAACTGGAGTCATTGTTAACAGATTCAAGCTCAGTGTGGTACATATACGTTATTTGCACATAGTTTTGGTGAGTTCGTTACCCATTTTCAACCAATAAAACCTTTCAAGACAACTACATTTTGCTTTTGTGCTAAATTTATAACTTGGCAATTTCTCAACAGTACTCAAAATGACCCGTTTTTAAACATATCAAGCAATTTGGAACAAATCTAGTCTTGCACGTAAGGCAACAATTTACTCTGATTTTTAAGATAGTCAGGTTACATTTTGGTGATGAAGGTAGTAAATTTGTCGCAGACTATCAATACAATATACGTAGTTATAGCCGTGCTCCCAGAGGTTCACGCAAACCTTCTGGAACACTCTTACTGCCGCAAATAATTAAATACACTATTACGTCTACCTTACGTTTACGCATTCACCGTCACATCCATTAATCATTCATATTCTCATTTATATTTCCTAATGAGAGAACGGTTCCCTTATTCAGCTCGGCCACTGCATGCGACTGGCTCGCTTATCTCATCTAACAGGGTAAAGGGTAGGTTCGTACACTAGGAAAAGTACTGACTGCACAAGTGTGTTCAGAAACATTGAACTATATTAAACGATATGTTGCAGCATACCTGTAAGCTTCTCTGTAAGTTTTGAAACCAATTTTATGATGTAAAGTGTATAATGCAGGTGTGAATTTAAACCCTACGAAACATTTGAATACCACAAAAATAGTGTATATACATACTCGTATATGATAATCTGAATTGTTGTAAAAATGTTTGAGTGAAAGATGAGAAACAATTGACGACTGTAATCTACCCTGTATAAAAGCGTTCTTGATGTCGGCTAAATGGATCGACTCCGAAAAAGGACAAATAAATAATAGCCAATTAGTAAACCAATTAAGGACCTAAATTACAAAATTGGTTCCGCAACAAGGAATTGTAAAATTGATTATAATAATATTTACAGTGTTATTAGTTACACCAGGATTTGGATCTCCACATCGAACTGAAAACTAAGACCGTTATTACTGAGGTTACAATCCCAAAGCATGCAGTAAAAAAATGGCAGAAATACACGCGATCAAAGTTGTTAGAAGCTAAAGGCTGTATTCGAGGATAGGCTACATGTTGTACAGTATGATGAACACGGGAATAATGAAGGTTCACTTGAGAACTTTTCAGCATCCAATATAGCGTCCAACACTCGTGGAATGTTACGTTTGTTACTGTTGTTGAAGCGTGGAGATTATTTAACGCTGATTGGTCGGCTAACTTAATGCTGCTTTTAATGTATCAGATTGTTTGTATTGCGCGCTGATATTCGCAAATTAATTTTTCCTGATATTCGCGAGTTTAGAAAAAGAATTAAGGGCAAAATGATAACTTAGGAATATATGCAGTAAACCCCATAATTTATTTATGGTAAAGATTAGTTTTTATTTGGATTAAAATTGATATTAGAAATTTAGTAAAGACCATACTGATTTTGATGTTAGGCCTATATAATTTTCAGTTTATGACCGGGATATACACTAGGTATTGTTATAGAGTTCCGGTAAGGATGGAACTGGGATATACACTAGGTATTATTTATAGAGTTCCGGTAAGAATGGAACTGGGATATACACTAGGTATTGTTATAGAGTTCCGGTAAGGATGGATCTGGGATATACACTAGGTATTGTTGTAGAGCTCTAGTAAGGATGGGACCGGGATATACACTAGGTATTGTTATATAGCTCCGGTAAGGATGGAACTGGGATTACACTAGGTATTGTTATAGAGTTCCGGTAATAAAGGATCTGGGATATACACTAGGTATTGTTGTAGAGCTCTAGTAAGGATGGGACCGGGATATACACTAGGTATTGTTATATAGCTCCGGTAAGGATGGAACTGGGATTACACTAGGTATTGTTATAGAGTTCCGGTAAGGATGGAACTGGGATTACACTAGGTATTATTTTAAAGTTCCGGTAAGAATGGAACTGGGATATACACTAGGTATTGTTGTAGAGCTCTAGTAAGGATGTGACAGGAATATACACTAGGTCCTGATATCATGTCGGCATCTAGAGAAGTGATAACTCTCGCACACATATCGCACACACGCTGTGCTGTGTTAATTTAATTCAGCCCTAGTTGGCATTCAACACGAGGACCGCTTTGGAAGACGAGGAAGCAGAAAGTGAATGGTGCTAATTCCGCGCACAATTGTGCTGAGTTATAATCAACTCTATTCACCATCACGGCAAGTGTCGGTGCAGAGCTGTGCAGAGCTGTACACAAGTCGTGAGTGCACGTGTTGGCTGACGTGTCCTAGGTAGAGATAACGCGAGATAATCACGAGTAAGTAGCCTCGCCTTCCAGCCACCGAGGCAATGCCTGGCTGGCCACACAGTAGTTAGTGGATTTCCGGTAAATCCGATGTTAATTCTAAGAGTTGTGTTAGTGAATGCACCCCATTTCTCTTCCGAAGTAACTTGGAGCAAAAGCTCTCATTTCACTCTCAAGAGATCTAATTGGTGTTTGCTCATTTGTCTTCCGTGGCTGGACAGATTGCTGAGCGTACTGCCTCTATTCTATTGTCCTCTCATGCATATAATTCCTTTCAGTATTTCCATATTTTTCTCATTTTCATTATAATTTACTTGTTAGCTTCTTGTATCACTATGATAAACCTAATCAATTAAATGATCCTGCCCACCCTTTCCAAATAAAGGCGGCCGCTGCCTGTCCCCACTCGTGCACAATAGTACATGTTGTAAGTGCACGTGTTTGCTGAAATGTGTGCTAGGTAGAGATAACAGAGATAACTGTGAGCAGAACTAGCCTTGCCCTCCAGTAGACAAGTTATCGCTGCCGCTCCCTGTCCCTGCTCGTGCACAATAGTACATGTTGTAAGTGCACGTGTTTGCTGAAATGTGTGCTAGGTAGAGATAACAGAGATAACTGTGAGCAGAACTGGCCTTGCCCTCCAGTAGACAAGTTATCGCTGCCGCTCCCTGTCCCTGCTCGTGCACAATAGTACATGTTGTAAGTGCACGTGTTTTGTTAAAATGTGTGCTAGGTAGAGATAACAGAGATAACTGTGAGCAGAACTGGCCTTGCCCTCAAGTAGACAAGTTATCGCTGCCGCTCCCTGTCCCTGCTCGTGCACAATAGTACATGTTGTAAGTGCACGTGTTTGCTGAAATGTGTGCTAGGTAGAGATAACAGAGATAACTGTGAGCAGAACTGGCCTTGCCCTCCAGTAGACAAGTTATCGCTGCCGCTCCCTGTCCCTGCTCGTGCACAATAGTACATGTTGTAAGTGCACGTGTTTGCTGAAATGTGTGCTAGGTAGAGATAACAGAGATAACTGTGAGCAGAACTGGCCTTGCCCTCCAGCAGACAAGTTATCGCTGCCGCTCCCTGTCCCTGCTCGTGCACAATAGTACATGTTGTAAGTGCACGTGTTTGCTGAAATGTGTGCTAGGTAGAGATAACAGAGATAACTGTGAGCAGAACTGGCCTTGCCCTCCAGCAGACAAGTTATCGCTGCCGCTCCCTGTCCCTGCTCGTGCACAATAGTACATGTTGTAAGTGCACGTGTTTGCTGAAATGTGTGCTAGGTAGAGATAACAGAGATAACTGTGAGCAGAACTGGCCTTGCCCTCCAGCAGACAAGTTATCGCTGCCGCTCCCTGTCCCTGCTCGTGCACAATAGTACATGTTGTAAGTGCACGTGTTTGCTGAAATGTGTGCTAGGTAGAGATAACAGAGATAACTGTGAGCAGAACTGGCCTTGCCCTCCAGCAGACAAGTTATCGCTGCCGCTCCCTGTCCCTGCTCGTGCACAATAGTACATGTTGTAAGTGCACGTGTTTGCTGAAATGTGTGCTAGGTAGAGATAACAGAGATAACTGTGAGCAGAACAGGCCTTGCCCTCCAGTAGACAAGTTATCGCTGCCGCTCCCTGTCCCTGCTCGTGCACAATAGTACATGTTGTAAGTGCACGTGTTTGCTGAAATGTGTGCTAGGTAGAGATAACAGAGATAACTGTGAGCAGAACAGGCCTTGCCCTCCAGCAGACAAGTTATCGCTGCCGCTCCCTGTCCCTGCTCGTGCACAATAGTACATGTTGTAAGTGCACGTGTTTGCTGAAATGTGTGCTAGGTAGAGATAACAGAGATAACTGTGAGCAGAACTGGCCTTGCCCTCCAGTAGACAAGTTATCGCTGCCGCTCCCTGTCCCTGCTCGTGCACAATAGTACATGTTGTAAGTGCACGTGTTTGCTGAAATGTGTGCTAGGTAGAGATAACAGAGATAACTGTGAGCAGAACAGGCCTTGCCCTCCAGCAGACAAGTTATCGCTGCCGCTCCCTGTCCCTGCTCGTGCACAATAGTACATGTTGTAAGTGCACGTGTTTGCTGAAATGTGTGCTAGGTAGAGATAACAGAGATAACTGTGAGCAGAACTGGCCTTGCCCTCCAGCAGACAAGTTATCGCTGCCGCTCCCTGTCCCTGCTCGTGCACAATAGTACATGTTGTAAGTGCACGTGTTTGCTGAAATGTGTGCTAGGTAGAGATAACAGAGATAACTGTGAGCAGAACTGGCCTTGCCCTCCAGTAGACAAGTTATCGCTGCCGCTCCCTGTCCCTGCTCGTGCACAATAGTACATGTTGTAAGTGCACGTGTTTGCTGAAATGTGTGCTAGGTAGAGATAACAGAGATAACTGTGAGCAGAACTGGCCTTGCCCTCCAGCAGACAAGTTATCGCTGCCGCTCCCTGTCCCTGCTCGTGCACAATAGTACATGTTGTAAGTGCACGTGTTTGCTGAAATGTGTGCTAGGTAGAGATAACAGAGATAACTGTGAGCAGAACTGGCCTTGCCCTCCAGCAGACAAGTTATCGCTGCCGCTCCCTGTCCCTGCTCGTGCACAATAGTACATGTTGTAAGTGCACGTGTTTGCTGAAATGTGTGCTAGGTAGAGATAACAGAGATAACTGTGAGCAGAACTGGCCTTGCCCTCCAGCAGACAAGTTATCGCTGCCGCTCCCTGTCCCTGCTCGTGCACAATAGTACATGTTGTAAGTGCACGTGTTTGCTGAAATGTGTGCTAGGTAGAGATAACAGAGATAACTGTGAGCAGAACTGGCCTTGCCCTCCAGCAGACAAGTTATCGCTGCCGCTCCCTGTCCCTGCTCGTGCACAATAGTACATGTTGTAAGTGCACGTGTTTGCTGAAATGTGTGCTAGGTAGAGATAACAGAGATAACTGTGAGCAGAACAGGCCTTGCCCTCCAGCAGACAAGTTATCGCTGCCGCTCCCTGTCCCTGCTCGTGCACAATAGTACATGTTGTAAGTGCACGTGTTTGCTGAAATGTGTGCTAGGTAGAGATAACAGAGATAACTGTGAGCAGAACAGGCCTTGCCCTCCAGCAGACAAGTTATCGCTGCCGCTCCCTGTCCCTGCTCGTGCACAATAGTACATGTTGTAAGTGCACGTGTTTGCTGAAATGTGTGCTAGGTAGAGATAACAGAGATAACTGTGAGCAGAACAGGCCTTGCCCTCCAGCAGACAAGTTATCGCTGCCGCTCCCTGTCCCTGCTCGTGCACAATAGTACATGTTGTAAGTGCACGTGTTTGCTGAAATGTGTGCTAGGTAGAGATAACAGAGATAACTGTGAGCAGAACTGGCCTTGCCCTCCAGTAGACAAGTTATCGCTGCCGCTCCCTGTCCCTGCTCGTGCACAATAGTACATGTTGTAAGTGCACGTGTTTGCTGAAATGTGTGCTAGGTAGAGATAACAGAGATAACTGTGAGCAGAACTGGCCTTGCCCTCCAGCAGACAAGTTATCGCTGCCGCTCCCTGTCCCTGCTCGTGCACAATAGTACATGTTGTAAGTGCACGTGTTTGCTGAAATGTGTGCTAGGTAGAGATAACAGAGATAACTGTGAGCAGAACTGGCCTTGCCCTCCAGCAGACAAGTTATCGCTGCCGCTCCCTGTCCCTGCTCGTGCACAATAGTACATGTTGTAAGTGCACGTGTTTGCTGAAATGTGTGCTAGGTAGAGATAACAGAGATAACTGTGAGCAGAACTGGCCTTGCCCTCCAGCAGACAAGTTATCGCTGCCGCTCCCTGTCCCTGCTCGTGCACAATAGTACATGTTGTAAGTGCACGTGTTTGCTGAAATGTGTGCTAGGTAGAGATAACAGAGATAACTGTGAGCAGAACTGGCCTTGCCCTCCAGCAGACAAGTTATCGCTGCCGCTCCCTGTCCCTGCTCGTGCACAATAGTACATGTTGTAAGTGCACGTGTTTGCTGAAATGTGTGCTAGGTAGAGATAACAGAGATAACTGTGAGCAGAACTGGCCTTGCCCTCCAGTAGACAAGTTATCGCTGCCGCTCCCTGTCCCTGCTCGTGCACAATAGTACATGTTGTAAGTGCACGTGTTTGCTGAAATGTGTGCTAGGTAGAGATAACAGAGATAACTGTGAGCAGAACTGGCCTTGCCCTCCAGTAGACAAGTTATCGCTGCCGCTCCCTGTCCCTGCTCGTGCACAATAGTACATGTTGTAAGTGCACGTGTTTGCTGAAATGTGTGCTAGGTAGAGATAACAGAGATAACTGTGAGCAGAACTGGCCTTGCCCTCCAGCAGACAAGTTATCGCTGCCGCTCCCTGTCCCTGCTCGTGCACAATAGTACATGTTGTAAGTGCACGTGTTTGCTGAAATGTGTGCTAGGTAGAGATAACAGAGATAACTGTGAGCAGAACTGGCCTTGCCCTCCAGTAGACAAGTTATCGCTGCCGCTCCCTGTCCCTGCTCGTGCACAATAGTACATGTTGTAAGTGCACGTGTTTGCTGAAATGTGTGCTAGGTAGAGATAACAGAGATAACTGTGAGCAGAACTGGCCTTGCCCTCCAGCAGACAAGTTATCGCTGCCGCTCCCTGTCCCTGCTCGTGCACAATAGTACATGTTGTAAGTGCACGTGTTTGCTGAAATGTGTGCTAGGTAGAGATAACAGAGATAACTGTGAGCAGAACTGGCCTTGCCCTCCAGCAGACAAGTTATCGCTGCCGCTCCCTGTCCCTGCTCGTGCACAATAGTACATGTTGTAAGTGCACGTGTTTGCTGAAATGTGTGCTAGGTAGAGATAACAGAGATAACTGTGAGCAGAACTGGCCTTGCCCTCCAGCAGACAAGTTATCGCTGCCGCTCCCTGTCCCTGCTCGTGCACAATAGTACATGTTGTAAGTGCACGTGTTTGCTGAAATGTGTGCTAGGTAGAGATAACAGAGATAACTGTGAGCAGAACTGGCCTTGCCCTCCAGTAGACAAGTTATCGCTGCCGCTGCCTGTCCCTGCTCGTGCACAATAGTACATGTTGTAAGTGCACGTGTTTGCTGAAATGTGTGCTAGGTAGAGATAACAGAGATAACTGTGAGCAGAACTGGCCTTGCCCTCCAGTAGACAAGTTATCGCTGCCGCTGCCTGTCCCTGCTCGTGCACAATAGTACATGTTGTAAGTGCACGTGTTTGCTGAAATGTGTGCTAGGTAGAGATAACAGAGATAACTGTGAGCAGAACTGGCCTTGCCCTCCAGTAGACAAGTTATCGCTGCCGCTCCCTGTCCCTGCTCGTGCACAATAGTACATGTTGTAAGTGCACGTGTTTGCTGAAATGTGTGCTAGGTAGAGATAACAGAGATAACTGTGAGCAGAACTGGCCTTGCCCTCCAGTAGACAAGTTATCGCTGCCGCTCCCTGTCCCTGCTCGTGCACAATAGTACATGTTGTTAGTGCACGTGTTTGCTGAAATGTGTGCTAGGTAGAGATAACAGAGATAACTGTGAGCAGAACTGGCCTTGCCCTCCAGCAGACAAGTTATCGCTGCCGCTCCCTGTCCCTGCTCGTGCACAATAGTACATGTTGTAGGTGCACGTGTTTGCTGGTATGTGTGCTAGGTAGAGATAACAGAGATAACTGTGAGCAGAACTGGCCTTGCCCTCCAGCAGACAAGTTATCGCTGCCGCTCCCTGTCCCTGCTCGTGCACAATAGTACATGTTGTAGGTGCACGTGTTTGCTGGTATGTGTGCTAGGTAGAGATAACAGAGATAACTGTGAGCAGAACTGGCCTTGCCCTCCAGCAGACAAGTTATCGCTGCCGCTCCTTGTCCCTGCTCGTGCACAATAGTACATGTTGTAGGTGCACGTGTTTGCTGGTATGTGTGCTAGGTAGAGATAACAGAGATAACTGTGAGCAGAACTGGCCTTGCCCTCCAGCAGACAAGTTATCGCTGCCGCTCCTTGTCCCTGCTCGTGTACAATAGTACATGTTGTAGGTGCACGTGTTTGCTGGCATGTGTGCTAGGTAGAGATAACAGAGATAACTGTGAGCGGAACTGGCCTTGCCCTCCAGCAGACTATTTTCCCCGGTTGTTTCCTGCAGGTAGGTGCGGTGATAGGAACTTATACTTTTGTTGTCTGAGACATTTTTTTATTGGGTGGAATTGTCATATTACTAATACCAACCGAGATTAATGAAACGTCTAAACTGGCTTCCTTTGACCCTCTAAGATCTTAATTATATTTATATTTACAGATTTATTACGCATTGGAACATTTTCTCTCGGTCCTCCTGGAATTTCCCTATGGAATGAGATTAAATAATTTATAAGAAATAATCTTTTACGATTATACGCTAATTTTCACGCTCTACTTATACAAATCCGGAACACTCATTAATTCAAGGGACAAATAAAATAAAAACCTAACATAACCTTACCTATCCTCATAGACTTACCTAACATAACCGAACCTTACACTATCCTCATAGCCTTACCAAACATAACCTAACCTTTCATATCCTCATAGCAATCTCCTAACATAACCTAACCTTTCCTATCCTCATCTAACATCTCCTAACGTAACATAACCTAACCTATCTTCACCTAACATCTCCTAACCCAACCTCACCTAACATCTCCTAACCTAACCTCACCTAACATATCCTAACCTAACCTATCCTCACCTAACATCTCCTAACCTAACATATCCTAACCTTAACCTATCCTCACCTAAACATCTCCTAACCTAACCTTATCCTCACCTAACATCTCCTAACCTAACCTAACCTAACCTAACATCTCCTAACCTAACCTATCCTCACCTAACATCTCCTAACCTAACCTATCCTCACCTAACATCTCCTAACCTAACCTATCCTCACCTAACATCTCCTAACCTAACCTAACCTAACCTAACATATCCTAACCTAACCTATCCTCACCTAACATCTCCTAACCTAACCTAACCTAACATCTCCTAGCCTTACCTAACATAACCTAACCTTTCATATCCTAACCTAACCTATCCTCACCTAACATCTCCTAACCTAACCTATCCTCACCTAACATCTCCTAACCTAACCTATCCTCACCTAACATCTTCTAACCTAACCTATCCTCACCTAACATCTCCTAACCTAACCTATCCTCACCTAACATCTCCTAACCTTAACCTAACCTAACATATCCTAACCTTACCTATCCTCACATAACATCTCCTAACCTAACCTATCCTCACCTAACCATCTCCTAACCTACCTATCCTCATAGCCTCACCTAACATCTCCTAACCTTAACCTATCCCTCACCTAACATCTCCTAACCTTAACCTATCCTCACCTAACATCTCCTAACCTAACCTAACCTAACCTATCCTCCATCTAACATCTCCTAACGTAACCGTAACCTTAACCTATCTTCACCTAACATCTCCTAACCTAACCTCATAGCCTAACATAATCCTAACCTAACCTATCCTCACCTAACATCTCCTAACCTAATCTAACCTAACCTGTCATGAACTAAAATTTCCTAACATAACCTAACCTTTCCTATCCTTATAGCCTTACCTAACATAACCTAACCTGCCACAATACGCGCGGACCCTGCACACATTGCGGCTCGCAAAGATATTTATCACAGGCTGTTATGTTTGTCTTTTATTTCACGGAATTTCAAACCTAACGATGCGAGGTACTCAGATATAATATAAAATAATGAACTTTATTGTGACACGATTTTATAAATTAGAACTAAGAAATAGAAAACACTTTCCACATTTTTTAAATTGTAAATATAACTCTCAAATATCCGTACGTTTAGAACATGTCCATACAACTGAACCAATCATTGTGCACGCAAACTGTGCAGAGACGGCGTTATAGAGTTCGTGCATTCAAACAATGTAATAGAATTGCAAAATTAGAAGGTTAATAAAAATTCTTTTACAAATATCTAATCATTAACCGACTCTTATAATGGTAGGAGATCATTATAAACTCTAGAACCTGTTTCCAAGAATGTCGCGATAAGAGACTAGTTATGGAGTTATAAAGGCTCACAATCACCTTCCAGGTACAATTAGAACGTGACAGTTTTGAAGTTCTGTAATCGCCTATGTTGATTAAACGTTGTGACAGTGAAAGGGTCTGAGATAAGTAGTGCTGATGCTAATGCTGATGCTAATTCTAATGCTGGTGGTTAAAATGTGAGAAAATGTGTAGAAATAAAGTGCTGTGAGAATTACTCAACACTTTGATTACAAATGTTCGGTCTGTTTGTTGTGGAATGATTGTCTCGTACTGTGTTACAGTGTGTTTAGAGGGATCCGTGACTATTACATACATACAGGTACATACAAAATACATAGCCTACTATCGTGTCTGAGCAATTGTAAGTAAGTATGTTGTCGTTGGGAAAACTAAAACAGGGTTTAGTAATGGGTTTAAATTTCAGATATATATATCATCTGCTGTGAACTGATACGAGAACACGCAACTTGATGTTTTAACTTTGATGTATAAAGAACTATCAAATAAAATCAATTACTGTTCTAAATCAATAATAGTTACATACATA
The DNA here is from genome assembly GCF_021130785.1 of Homalodisca vitripennis. NCBI lineage: Eukaryota > Metazoa > Arthropoda > Insecta > Hemiptera > Cicadellidae > Homalodisca > Homalodisca vitripennis. Next base: position 201,214,665 of record NC_060210.1, read on the forward strand.
CTTTGAGCAACTTATAGTGGTTTGTAGGTAACTTGCTGAGCGTTAGCGAACACTATCACGTGATTGGCTGGAAAACTGTCATGTCTGTCTGTCTTCCTGTCCACACGTTATCTCGACAGCGAGCTGACCTGTGAGCTAGAACTTTGCTGCAAGCTATATTTGTATATGGGCAGCAACGTTTCGATGCTGATGCACGCTCCTTGAGATTTGGCTGAGCGTTAGCGAACTACATCGGTCATATAGCTAACAATTATGACAACGATACATTCGCTGGATAAATAAATTTAAGAAAAATCTGAGTACATTCTTGTAACATTTAACGTTCTGCATAGTAACAGTTGTAGCCTGATGAAATGTGTTTGTAAACCCTGAGCGAAGCATGTTACACGACACTTGGTGTGGCTCACATGTTCCTTGTCAGTAGTAGTAGTGCAGGATTATAATATTATTACTTCCCCTAACTTGTACCATACCACAACAGCGGATCAACTTGCTGGGTTGAGAACGGTTGTCACAGGTTATAAGTATGTTCGCTCCTGAAACCCATCCTTTAATCCAGTAAATAAAAGAGGGGTACCTTTTAGTGGGTAGGACAAGTTTTAAACCCAAAAAATAGTTTCATGTAGTGTTCTTATTTTTATAAAAAGAAGATGTTATTAAAATTATTATAACGACAGTAAAAATCGAATTAGCACTCATAATCTACAAATTAATTGACAGAACATTGGCATGTGATCAATTACACCTTTCCCATTACATTGTACAACCTAAATACACCGCTGTTTTGTAACCAGAAAGTCGGTGAGCTTTTCACCGATAATCGTCAATTACGAGGTGTGAAAATTGGCTCAGTCCGCGATAATGAGGTAATTACGGTTTGAGCTTCGGGCAAAGAAATCGGAGAGCGACGGGATAATGAACTTACTGGTCATGTGACAGTTCTAGCGACGTGTTATTTTAGTTTCAGAACCACTTAAGGAACTTGAGACAATTTGTTTAGTAAATAATCCTTTTCCTATTTTATACTCGAAACCGACTTTTTAAAGTCGGAAAATATTTGCATAGTTGTTACATATACCTGTTTTGGTCATTTTTATAGTTACATCTTCAGATAGCATCTTAAAGACGGTTTCAATTCTATAAATGATATTTAAGTACCCGCTTACAAAATAACGCCTAGTTGGGAGGTGTAGTGATAAACTTGGACAACGTGAAATTAATAGTTCCCATTTAAAATCAAAGAATATTATTATTTGGGTTTAAATATCCTTAAGGGACATACACTAGCAGCTGTAATTGTGAGCAATTAACGTTAGTCCTACATTCGAGATAGAGGACTTTACTCGTGGCTGTACAAATGACGTGTAAATAACCAACGCTATAGTGGAGGAGTCTGGTTAATAGTTCATTAATTAATATTTGTGAATGTGTTCAACAGCTGGTTACATATTATCCTCACCGTGTTCAGTCGAGCCTACAAAATAATATGTAGTATTGTTGTCTGTTTGTGAAGTCGCAGAGCATTCAGGCCTTATACTCTGGGTAGTGTTAAACAAGAGTCGTCAAACTCAGGAAATACATTGACAAAATCGCATTGTTCTTATTGGTCGATTCACAAGTCAATGCAGGACTTCTTTGGTGCCACACATTATAGTTATTTTAGATCCTTTTATTCGCCATTCAAAAATAAAAAGCAAAGTGAATGAATGTCTTACAAACTAGAAAACAGAAACACCATAATTTTATCCAAATTATAGCATGGAAAAGTATAACTAGGTTATGTGTATGTGTAATATACAAGCCCAAAAAAGGTAAAACGAGGAAAAAGATCTAATGTAGGTACATAGTTTTGAAGCAGAATTTAGAAAAAACAACAATAACAATAATGTAAATTCTGAAAAATACGATAACAACTTATAAATTATGCAACAAGAAAATAACAAGAGTTGGCTGCTGTTACAGTAGACTCTTTATTTACAAGGCTCTCGACCTATTTGTTTAACTGTTATGGGGTGACTGTGGTGCAGTCTGCCTCAATGAGTTAATATTATTAAAAGGCAAAAATATTATTAAATTTGGAATTAAAACAATTTGAAACAAAACTAAATGAATTACACAAGGAATAAACATGTTTTATAGTTGCATCAAATATTATAAGCAGTAATCGGAATTTATAATTAAAACAGTGTTTTACAATAAATTATACAACATTCGTTTTACTAAACATACTGACACATAAAGAGATAGAATACACATCTCATACATAATAATAAAATACATTTCAAAAGATTTTGAATCGTCATTTTTATCCTTAGCTTATTGATTTGTAAGTGATGTTGCAACATTGTAATGTAATTTTCTATGTTTGTTTTCTGTAGCTTTGAAAATGTGTCGAATGAAAGGTCATAAGCCACTTTATGCTCTGTAGTGTGTACAAGCCACTCCACCAACATCCATCCAGCCACATTCAAAGCACTCACTTTGTTTTCGTTGCTGTCATAGAAACCTTACAGACAAATTTGCCTCTTAATAAAATGAAATACAAATAAGTTTTTATACGGAAAGTAAATACATGTTTTATTTTATTTATCTATTGATCCACGACTGCCATATAAAGTGTAGTGGATTGGACGCAAGATATCAAGTTACCGTATACCCGTATACCGTATGTGCTCCCGCAGTCAAGTGGATGTTTCGGACTTTTAAGGTACACATTATTGTGTTTACTTTCAAGTTACCGTATACCGTATACACGTATGTCCTCCCGCAGTCAAGTGGATGTTTCGGACTTTTAAGGTACACATTATTGTGTTTAATTTCAAGTTACCGTATACACGTATGTGCTCCCGCAGTCACGTGGGTGTCTCGGACTTTTAAGGTACACATTATTGTGTTTAATTTCAAGTTACCGTATACCGTATGTGCTCCCGCAGTCAAGTGGATGTTTCGGACTTTTAAGGTACACATTATTGTGTTTAATTTCAAGTTACCGTATACCGTATGTGCTCCCGCAGTCACGTGGATGTTTCGGACTTTTAAGGTACACATTATTGTGTTTAATTTCAAGTTACCGTATACACGTATGTGCTCCCGCAGTCACGTAGGTGTCTCGGACTTTTAAGGTACACATTATTGTGTTTAATTTCAAGTTACCGTATACCGTATACACGTATTAACTCAGTAAAATAAGGCAAAATAAGGATGCAACCTCGGAATGGAAGATAATAAGCTAAAAATTTGCATAGGTCTTTATTTTGATGGTATAAAACTTACCTCAAAAGTCTCATATAATCACGTATACGCGTCTTTAGATATTTAAGGTCAAAGTTCATGAAAATCAGTTTTTTGCAAATATCTCGTTTCCCTTTACGCTAAATGACTTTGAAGGTGGTTAGAAAAATTGTAGAACGGAAAATTCTCTTCAACTTTTGTCTGAAGTAAATTTTATGTACGTTCAACCCTTTTTGAGATACAGCGCAAAGAGTAGGAGACCGCTTACCTGTATATTTATACGATAATGCGAGGTCAGCCAGTAGAATACAATAAATAAAATTATGTTATATTGTTAATTATTCATTTAATATTATTTTATTACTTAATACTATTATTATTATCATTATTATTAAATATTTATTATTTAATATACCGAGACGAAACCACTACAAATATATCATCAATGGTGGTTTTCTCTTGCATCGCGTTGTATGGAATAAAGATGATACTATCTGTGATATTTTGAATAAATACGTCAAATATTTACAAACACATTATGGGTCAAGTATCGTTGTTGTATTTTTGATGGTTACTCAGGACTACACTAAAAACATTAAAGCAATGGAAGAATTAAGAAGAACTGCTGGTGTGTCAAAATCTTACGAACTCGCTCTGATGAAACAATGGAGGTGCCAATCAGCCAAGAAAAAATTTTTATAGAATTCATCTAATAAAAAAAATATTTATAGACATGCTTATCAACAAATTAAAAACTGTTTAATATCACTACAAAACAAGCCAGAGATGATGCTGATGTTCTCATTGTAGAAATAGCTATTGCAGAGTCTGAACTTAAAAAAAAAACTTCTGTCATTGTAGGCGAAGATATTGATTTGCTAGTTATCTTGATAGGACGTGCTCAATCACATCAACAAGAAATTTTTTTCAAAAAAAATGGGGTAAGGGTAATGTGGAGACAAAACTGTATTCATCGAAAAAGTTTTTGATAAATACCCTCATTCTAAGAAACACATATTATTTTTACACGCATTTAGTGGATGTGATACGACTTCTGGGCTTTATAAAAAGGTTAAAATTATCGTTTATTAAAATGTTCGAAAAACATCACGATTTAAATCAATCAGCTGAACTATTTAAACAAAAAAAAACTGCTCTGTACATGAATTATTTGAAAATGGAGTACGTATTTTCTTAGCAACGTATAATGCTCCGAAATCAGAAGACGATATACTCTTTTCGATACACCCAGTTCATCAAATCAACAAGACTCAACAAACCAGTGCAGTTATCAAGTCTTCCTCCTTCAAGTACAGCAGCTCGTCAGCATATCTATCCTTCGTGTCTATTATTAGACCCAAATTAGTTTGGGAAATTTAGAACCCCAGGAATTCGGCTGGGGTACTGCAAAATGAACTCCTGGGACCAATAACAACATTATTACAACCAGCACCAGAAGAACTGCTGAATACAATATTTTACAATTGCAAGAAAGGTTGTACTTCTAATTGCGGATGCAGGAAATCAGGATTGCGATGCACTTTAATTTGTGGGCAGTGTAATGGACAATCATGCCTCAACGCTTCATCAACTTCAGATGGTTTCAATGAAGAAAGTGAATATGCACCTGATATTCTTGAATCTTTCTATTCTGATAATTTAGTAAACGAGAATGATGATAATGAATCCGATATTGATCAGCCAGAGGAAGAAGAAGGAGTGGAGGAGGAGGAGAAGAAGAAGAAGACGATGAACAAGAAGAAAATTAAAACAAAAATATTAATCGCTAATAATAAAAACAAATATTTTATATTTGTAATTTTAATAAATTGATTATTGGATCAATAAATAAATATATAATTAAACTTTCATTTGAAATATTTCTTTTAATATTGTATGTTTGGTTAAAAATAAAATAAGTATTATTTAGACAATATATAATTTATAATTAATATCTATAAATAGGGACCTATATTAAATAATAAATAATAATAAAAATTTAATTATAATGATAATAATGCTAACAATAATAATAGTATTAAGTAATAATAATAATAGTAAGTGAATAATTAACAATATCACTCATTTATTTATTGTATTCTACTGGCTGACCTCGCATTATCGTATATACAGGTAAGCGGTCCCCTACTCTTTGCGCTGTATCTCAAAAAGGGTTGAAACGTACATAAAATTACTTCAGACAAAAGTTGAAGAGAATTTTCCGTTCTACAATTTCTCTAACCATCTTCAGTCATTTAGCGTAAGGGAAACGAGATATTTGCAAAAAAAAATGATTTTCGTGAACTTTGACCTTAAATATCTAAAGACGCGTACACGTGATTATATGAGACTTTTGAGGTAAGTTTTATACCATCAAAATAAAGACGTATGCAAATTTTTAGCTTATTATCTTTCATTCCGAGGTTGCATCCTTATTTTACCGGACTATATGTGCTCCCGCAGTCACGTGGGTGTCTCGGACTTTTAAGGTACACATTATTGTGTTTAATATCAAGTTACCGTATACCGTATGTGCTTCCGCAGTCAAGTGGATGTTTCGGACTTTTAAGGTACACATTATTGTGTTTAATTTCAAGTTACCGTATACCGTATGTGCTCCCGCAGTCACGTGGATGTTTCGGACTTTTAAGGTACACATTATTGTGTTTAATTTCAAGTTACCGTATACCGTATACACGTATGTGCTCCCGCAGTCAAGTGGATGTTTCGGACTTTTAAGGTACACATTATTGTGTTTAATATCAAGTTACCGTATACCGTATGTCCTCCCGCAGTCAAGTGGATGTTTCGGACTTTTAAGGTACAAATTATTGTGTTTAATTTCAAGTTACCGTATACCGTATACACGTATGTCCTCCCGCAGTCAAGTGGATGTTTCGGACTTTTAAGGTACAAATTATTGTGTTTAATTTCAAGTTACCGTATACCGTATACACGTATGTCCTCCCGCAGTCAAGTGGATGTTTCGGACTTTTAAGGTACACATTATTGTGTTTAATTTCAAGTTACCGTATACCGTATACACGTATGTCCTCCCGCAGTCAAGTGGATGTTTCGGACTTTTAAGGTACACATTATTGTGTTTAATATCAAGTTACCGTATACCGTATACACGTATGTGCTCCCGCAGTCAAGTGGATGTTTCGGACTTTTAAGGTACACATTATTGTGTTTAATTTCAAGTTACCGTATACCGTATACACGTATGTCCTCCCGCAGTCAAGTGGATGTTTCGGACTTTTAAGGTACAAATTATTGTGTTTAATTTCAAGTTACCGTATACCGTATACACGTATGTGCTCCCGCAGTCACGTGGGTGTTTCGGACTTTTAAGGTACACATTATTGTGTTTAATATCAAGTTACCGTATACCGTATGTGCTCCCGCAGTCAAGTGGATGTCTCGGACTTTTAAGGTACAAATTATTGAGTTTAATTTCAAGTTACCGTATACCGTATACACGTATGTCCTCCCGCAGTCAAGTGGATGTTTCGGACTTTTAAGGTACAAATTATTGTGTTTAATTTCAAGTTACCGTATACCGTATACACGTATGTCCTCCTGCAGTCAAGTGGATGTTTCGGACTTTTAAGGTACACATTATTGTGTTTTATTTGAGACACACCAACGAATTTTTTAAGAGTTTTGATAAATTAGTTGTTTGTTGGTAACTAATTAAATCAGTATTTTAAACCAAGAAGAAGAACATAAAGGTTTCTGGTTTTATTGAAACTGTATTAGACTAAATGTCTCAAAAGACCCATGAACTGTACTTAGCCAAGCGTTTCGCTACAGTTACTGTGGTACGTGATGACTTTACTGTGGAGACGGTTTGTTTTTGCAATACAGTATAACCCTTATCGTGTGACTCTTATTTAAGAGTTAAGTTTATGACAAACACATTAATTTAAACAAGTTACTTGACATAAATAAATTAATAATAAATATGCAGTATGTACGTAATATATAGTAATAAATAATATATTGCTGTACTTATATAAATAAAACTCTACTTTTTAAAATCAAAAGAGTGTTAATATATACAAATGTGAACATCCATAATGTGGATTTTTGTTATTTCCATTGTTTCAAGAAGTGGAATAATTAACTTTTGTGTCATGTATTTATATCGTATTTAGAGTACGTAAAATTATATTTATTTTAATAAGCTCTGCAGGAATCAGTAAACTGTATTTTCTTTATGAGAGCCAAAAAACCAAATTTATCAACTGGACTAAAATATTACAAAAAAAAAAATATTATCATGTTGTCTTCACTCACTTCTGAGAATAGTAACACATACTATTGTATTTCCTATGTATATATTTTTCTGTCGTCCATTGACCACACTACTCGCAAAAGTGGTCAGTCAGTTCCGAGTTGTTATAATGTTGCATTGATGTACATTTGATGATTGAATAAATTCATTTATTTATTCATGTATGTGTACACCGGAATTCCCATGGCCAAGAGAAAACACTGATAAGGGCAATGCAAAAGGAATGGGCGAATATTTATATTCACAATGAATTTAAGAAGTCTGTGGCAAACGTGAGGAAGTGTTATTACAGGTTTCCTGGAGACTACACGATATGAACTATGGCTCTCAAACTAATGTGTTCTCTACGTCCGGTCTACGTAAATTACGTACATATACAACTGTAAAAATGTTAATTCAAAAACAATATGAGTAATATGATTTTACTCTCTTCATTTAAGGAACCTTATGACACTTTTGGAATTTGAGTATAGTAAAGAAGTAACATACTCGTAGACGGTTCCCCACTAATGTAGTCAACATAGCCATAATATATTCTGTGAGCCCACTCTGAAAAGTCTCATATACAAAACCATCTCACTGTAATCGTTACTGTATTATTAACGTTTTATATTCTCCGGAAGTATAATTTACCTGATTTTACAAGAACAAGGTTGGGTAACATTCCCTTCTTGTCTTATAAGCTAGAGCTCCGGCCATCAGTGCGGTACTTGGTAACAGAATCCCCAAATACGTAACAGAATACAATTCTATAGCGTCTGATCACACAAATATCTGAGAGAGCAATCAAATATTAAAGACCTATATAAAGTTTTGGGTGTTTTGGTGTGGCTTTCAAAAAAGACCCACGCAGTCTCTTTAACTCTGTACTAATCCATATGACGTATAAATGTACGCACAAACAAATAAATGACAGTGGAAAGTTCCCGAGGGATTACCGGGGTAAATACTGCTGACGATTCTCCCCGAGACGTTTCAAAAACAGCGACAGCATCAATCAACTCATGACACTATCAGAGGCGCTGCTCGCTCGGCCGCAGTCGTGTATGTGGTGTTTATATAGACACTGACTGGTGTTTACTCCACACACTAGATACGTTATTTCTACACGTTTTGCAGCTGTCATAATCACGTTGTTTGTGTATGTGTGAAATTACTTTTACAACTTTATTTTGGGGAATAGTTAAGTTTAAACTTCAGGTTATTCGTTTAGTTATTTTTGTTATTACTTGTTGAACTTCGCCTACAAAAACTTATTTGTATTTGTACTTTGTTTCAGAAGATGTTTTATTCGTATAGAGAAAGTAAAATGAACTCTAATTACTTATTTATCGCCAACATTGAAAAAGAGGCATGATTTGCAGAAAACAATATTACATATATTATATTATATATTTTATAACTTTATTATAAATATTATACAAAAAATATTGAGACGGGTTCTGACTCATATACTATTTCCTTCTTCGACACCAGGTTATATTTCTCCAAAATCATTGGTCTCCCAGAATCTGTTTGAGGGGAGTCTTAGATTTCTTGAATTTTGAGTGAGTTTGGCAGATTATAGAATCGTACAGCACTGCCTGCGAGGGCAAGTGTTCGAAGGCTACCGTCCTGTGCCTGTCAGTACGGAGATTATCCCTGCCTCTGGTGTTGTGACTGTGAACGTCTTGGCTCCGTGGTAAGGCACATTTAGACAAGCAAAATGACACAGTTTCAAGGATGTAGAGGCAGGGTTAAGCCAATATCTGCAACTCTTTGAGCGCATGTCTGCATGACTCTCTTCTTTTCAATTTGGTGGTAATTCAGACAACCTTTTTTTGCGGAGTCGAAATACAGTAAACCCATAAAATCTGCACATCCGCCCCAGAGCGTTACTCCATATGTATGGTAGAGGAAGATGAATCCATAATACGCTGTCATCAGTACCTGAGCTGGACAGTATTCGGACAGACTCCTGAAGGAAAAGAATGCAGACGACACTTTTGAGCAGACTGCAATCAAATTGGTCACTGAAAGTGAACTCCGGTAGTCAACCACAGGAGTATCTTGACTGATTGTACTACCTTCTTCAACTTCTATAGTCATGAAAGTCAAATATAACGCTTTGACTAATATTCATTATACTAACTAAGGTTTGTTTACAATACTTTTCTGGTTTTCCTCCTTTTCCAATGATAGGAGGAAAAGGGCAACTCAAATAGTTCCAGTTGTGACCTCCAATTTGTAGTCCATTTGGCCGAATGACGCAAAAAATACGATATCGTATAAAATGTGTTTACTACCAGAATACACAATTTTATCGATTACAATTTTGAATTTCAGTGTGGGAAAACATCCTTTAAAGCCTCAACTGCTGAAATAATTATTCAGTAAACAACCCTATACTACTATTGTATGGAACAATACAATATTTGTTTCCAGAAAAAGCTCTTTATTTATAGGACAAAACTAAAATTTAAATCTGTTTCTTGGACACTACTAGTTGCCTAATAAATAAATCTAAAAACTTTTCATTTGCATTATTAAAAAGTTCAGATATTTTATTTGGCTCCTTAAACACACACAGCCTTATTAGTTCACAAATTAACATTTTCATTTTATAGTGTTCCTATATTGTATGATTCTGTATTGAATCATTCACGAACGTTTTCTGGATCAATGGTGCATATTGTATTCAATGGTATACTTTATTTAACATTAATGTACTTTTCTAATACCATCGATATAAAGGTACCATTTCATTTCAAACAGTTTAAAATTAAAATGGAAACAGTTTATTTACATTAACAACATACAATGATGGTTACACACTAACACACTCATAACTTTTCAACTGGTATGAAGTTCATTGCCGCTATAAACTTACAAGGAAAACATACTTTATCAATAATTGACTTGCTTCTACAGACATTACGTAACTTGACTAATTGCTGCATGGGAGTCAAATTGTATTCATACTATAATAGAGTGGTAGTTTCCTTGAGTCCATATTTTTCCTGGAATTTCTGTAACTTCATTATTATATACGTCAAATACGAGTTTTCAGTTGCTTGTAGAGAGTATCGATAGTTGATAATTTACTGTAAAGTAATTGATTGACAGTAAGTTGCTGAATGCCATGATGGGTTGAAAATACGATCTTAAAAAATACAAAATTGGCAGACTGGCTAAGGATCATTGTAAATTTTATATAGTAAAAGGTGATCCATCATTTCCATCTATTTCGAGACTTTTTAAAACCTGCAATACGTTCTATAGAACCAAACATGTTCTATAGAATAGATCTCACATATTACGGTTGATGTGCTACATCTTAGAGCCGTTCACTGTTTGAGAAGATCCAAGAATTGCACCCTTAACATAACCTCAAAATGACCTGCACGTTAGCATAACCTCAAAATGACCTGCACCTTAGTATAACCTCAAAATTACCCGCATCTTAGTATAACCTCAAAATTACCTGCACATTAACACAACCTCAAAATTACCTGCACCTTAGTATAACTTCAAAATTACCCGCACCTTAGCAAACCTCAAAATTGCCTGCACCCTAGCATAATCTCAAAATTACCTGCACCTTAGCATAACCTCAAAATTGCCTGCACCCTAGCATAATCTCAAAATTATTCGCACCTTAGCAAACCTCAAAATTGCCTGCACCCTAACATAATCTCAAAATTACCTGCACCTTAGCAAACCTCAAAATTGCCTGCACCCTAGCATAATCTCAAAATTACCTGCACCTTAGCATAACCTCAAAATCAAAGCCATTACACACCTGGTAAACGTTTCCCTGGTTGGCAGCGTGTTTCCAAAGTCATGGAAAACAAGTATTGTTCGGCCAATACCGAAAGGGCAAGCTGCCGATCAGGTAGACCAGCTTAGGCCAATTTCAATACTCCCAGCCATGTCTAAGATACTGGAAAAGATTGCCATTAGACAAATATACAGTTTTATGAAAACATCGGATATTTTACCGAAGCTGCAATCGGTCTGCAGGCGCAATCATAGTACATGTACAGCCCTGACAAATCTTTTCAGTGATGTGATTGACGCCAAAGACAGGGGTAAATATAACTCCATTGTTATGTTGGATTATTCTAAGGCCTTTGATTCAATGGACCATGAGATGCTTTTAGCGAAGATGAGCTATTATGGCTTTGACTTGAGCGTAGTCAATTGGATAAGGTCATACTTAGACTCCAGGCTGCAGTGACGCGTTTAGGGAGTGAAACATCAACCCCGCTTGTGAAGTATCGAGGCATTCCTCAAGGTAGTTGCCTAGGGCCTATTCTGTTCAATATGTACACAGCCGATATGCCAAGCTGTGTGCAAAATTGCACAGTTCATTTGTATGCTGACGACTCGCAGCTGCACTTGTCTTATGAGCCATCGCAGATGGTGTCAGCCATTGATATGATCAATGTCGACCTTGAAAAAATATTGGGGTGGTCAATGGCGAATGGGCTGAAACTAAACATAGGCAAGTGCACTGTGTTGCATACGGCGCCACACAACATTGTGCAGTCCCTCAGTGAAAGAGGAGTGATGGTGAGGCTCGATGGCCAGAGTTTGGCTGTATTTGAAAGGGCGAGAACTCTTGGCGTTGTGCTAGACAGTGGCCTCACGTTCTCTGACTATGTCACGCATGCCTGTCAACGAGCACTCGGTAGACTGAGGGGACTCTACAGATTTAGAGATATTTTACCTGAGTCTGCGAAGCTACGTATCATGCAGTCACTAGTCCTGTCCGTTTTTCGCCTACTGTTTCCCAGCCTACGGGAATAGCATTTCTGGAGAAGACATGCATCGCATTCAAAAGTTGCAAAACTCTGCTATCCGTTTCATTTTTAATTTGAAACGATTTGAGCATGTCTCTCCTTACAGAGATGCCGCTGGGATGATGTCGGTAGAGACCGTCTGCAGGGTCATGACGTGTTGCATGGTCCACAAGGCTCTTGTTAATCAGGAGCCTCAGTACCTTAGTGAGAAGCTCTCATTTCGGGATGAGGTCTCTCAGCGCAGAACCCGCCATGGGAATCTTCTTCACTTTCCCAAAGTTAGGCTGGAGTTGGGAAGGAGGAGCTTCTCTTATTTCGGCCCGAAATTGTACAACGACCTCCCACCAAACGTGAAACAATGTTCAATAGCTACATTTAAGAATAAGATGAGGCAGAATTTGCTTAATGTATAGATTTTATTTATTTATTTCTATTTAATTTTCATGTATATGTTGTATTTGACGATAGTTGTTCTGAAAAGCAGTTGTTCTGTATGTAACTGAGAAACGCTTGATGAAAATAAAGACAACATTATTATTATTAAAATTACCTGCACCTTAGCATAACCTCAAAATTACCCGCACTCTAGCATAACCTAAAAATTAAGTGTACCTTAGTATAACCTCAAAATTACCTTCATCTTAGCCTACGGTAAGGCTGCGGCTCTTTATAAAACAGTTTCGATTCTCGGAGAGGCCAACTATGACATCTGCATACGGTATTTTCGTACCACTGTGTATTATATATATCTAAATTATATCGTTCCCGATCAAGACTAAGAAGTGTTACTTGGAGCTGTAGTGAGAATAGACGGTCAGCTCCCAAGTTAAACTGTCAATTGTTTTCCTGGTCACTGATTGGACATTAAACAGTTACAAGTCTTCACAGAATATCTGCACTTATGTTGTAAACTATTTGTCTATTATTTTTACTCATATGTTTTATATAAATTGCATAGAAGTAACAAGAAAACAGTAGCAATAAAAGTGCAGTACTCAATTTAATACTACCCAAATGTATATTATATTTTTCAAAGTCGCCTTTACAAGACATACTCTTTTAAAGATAACAGCCAAATTATAGTGAATCAAATACAAATATTTTAAACTTTCAAAGACGTCTATAAAACGTATTATCTTTATCAATTGATTTTTTCGAATAATTTGGGAGATAAAAGTTGACCAAAAATAAGTTTGGCTGACTGATTAGTGGAGTCCTTAGACTAACTAAAATGCTAAAAGTTAGTAGCATTTCATCCCTTTGACTTGGGATGAATAAATGAAACATCACATATTTTTATAAATGATTATTTGAATTGAAAAAGAAAATAACATACTTTAAGTAAAATCGACCCATCTCCACTTGACTATCGTAACGAATCTTTCACAATACAAAACGTATTATTAAATGAATTCATAATAAATAAAAGTGTATCGAGTGTAGAATGGGAAGATGTAAATGATGAAAAGCTGTTGTGGTCAGTGACGGCTGACGGCCGCTGTTTCCCCTCTCGCACATTTCGTAATTTCCCTTGTGGGTTGGCGACTGCTTTACTTTTACGAAACGAATCACAAACATGAATAAAGCGAGTCAAATGTTCCGTGTCTGCCAGGAACTTTTGTCTGTACTGGAAACGAAAGTCAAGTAGAGTATAATCCAAACAATCCCATCACTCAGGTACCGGACATTGTGAAGCGATCTTTGCCGACTTACTGAACACAATTTTATAAAACATTATATCACTATAAGTGTGTACCTAGTGTTCTTTAGGATATGTTTTAATACTAAAATTAGACAAAATGTTCAAGTTGACATTGTGAGAATAAACGAGTAATCGAACAAAGAATTGTCATGTTTAAGTTAAAATATATTAGTAAAATAATTTTCAACTGAAACTTGTTTTATCTCTTTTTCACTCACTAAACTAATAACAAGTTACATAAGTTCATATAATTGCAACAGAGACACCGTTAGTTAATGTGGCTAAAATATATGTTTCGTATTTATCCCAAAACACGTTTCATCCACAGGTTTACAAAAGGAAGACACTTTTAATTTATGTCCATGAATGTCGACTTTTAAATACTCAATAAAACATGTGTAATTCATAACGTATTACATCGTGTCCAATGACATTGCGATAGAAAGAGAGTTTCGCCATATACCTGTACTTTGTTATGGTATTTCGAATAGTCGAAAGAAAAACATATCTATAATCATCTAGAAGTGACATTGACTATTAAATTGTTATTAATGTAGGAACGACGACAGTCTAATGTCCGATATATGCTACTTGCCCACTTGTTGAAGTAATAACACTATTATAATGGCAGTGGCTACAACGGGACAAGACAACGTTGACCTCAGTGCATGGATTACCGAGCAGGTACCAGTCAGGCCCACGTCTGATGCCGACTGTCCTCGGTGTCCCTTCGCCCTACACCGACTTCCGGTTTGACAGTCACGCAGAAAGACGCCATTGAACTGTCAGAAGGCATTAAGAGACAAATCAATGTTTGGTATGTCGTGTACAGAACAGGCTACAATATGCTTACTACTTTTTGCTCAATATGCTACCGTATGATACTAACTGTCCTTGGTCTGTCTTTTGCCCACCATCGACTTCCGGTTTGTCAGTCTCACAGTAATGGCTCCATTGTTCTGCCAGCAGGAATGACGGCCGTTGAGGCCGCTAGCATGTATGTGCCAGTTTGATCAGTGTTCTGTTCAAGATGCTATACATCTGATAACAACTCTTGTTGCACTCCCTTCAATATCGACTTCCGGTTTGTCAGTCTCACAGTAATGTCTCCATTGTTCTGCCAGCAGGAATGACGGCCGTTGAGGCCGCTAGCATGTATGTGCCAGTTTGATCAGTGTTCTGTTCAAGATGCTATACATCTGATAACAACTCTTGTTGCACTCCCTTCAATATCGACTTCCGGTTTGTCAGTCTCACAGTAATTCTTTATTCTGTCAGCAGGTATGGGACAAAATGACGCCCAATGGGGTCGCTACCACGCAGGTGCCAGTGTGCTCATGGCTCTACTCAAAATGCCAGCCGCCTGGTACCAGCTGTCCTTACTCTTCCTGTCACCTAACATCAACTTCCGGTGTGCCATACCTTCAAATGAAGTAAGTTTTACAGTAGTTCTAAATAGTTTTTAATTTTTATTTGTATGTTACATATTTCAAAAACATAAAGATAAGTATGACTGAGATTGTTTGTGATTTCTACACGGATTGGTTCTAAAATATGTGGAGAGTAGTGAACAAGAGGTTGCTAAAATCGCATCATAAAAAGTACAATAGGAAGGGGTAGGTGGACAGATTGCACGGAAGGCTACGAATGTAATTTTTTCTAAATTGGAGTTTAAACAGTGAGCAGCAAGGCCTTCACATGTTCACGCATGTGTTAGTTTGGGGAAAGGGTTATTGAGCAATGGAGGAGGTGTAGCTGGATTAGCTGCTCTGCAAACTCTGCATGGAATCCAAGGGTTACGGGTTTGTACGGTTTTTATCGTTCACTCTCTTGAGTGACGTTACCTAAAGAAAGCCCGTCACAACTGTACGTAGACAAGACGAGATGCTCGTCTAAATTCCGAGAAGTAATTGGTGGCGAGCCGCGGCCAATCACTAAGCGGACTTGACCCCAACAATTGCCGACTTGTTTGCCAATCACCACTTGACTCCTGCAACCCTGCCACTGTTGAGTCGCACCCGCCAATTGTCCAGCAGCGCCCGCCCGTTCCACGCTCAATGCTCAATGCTCAATTCTCAGCTGATTCACAATTCTCACGTGCTTGAGCATTGAGTTGCAAAGCTTCATCCCGACCTTCTTCTTCTTCTTCTTCCTTCTTCAAGAATCAACTTTCTGTATAACTTGTAGTGATGTAAGGATTGTATGTAGTGGATCTTTAAACTGCAGTTTCAGATGCATTAGGCAGTTTAGAAT
Organism: Homalodisca vitripennis; assembly: GCF_021130785.1. Taxonomy (NCBI): domain Eukaryota; kingdom Metazoa; phylum Arthropoda; class Insecta; order Hemiptera; family Cicadellidae; genus Homalodisca; species Homalodisca vitripennis. The sequence continues at coordinate 201,230,935 of NC_060210.1, forward strand.
TTTACAAAATATCAAATGATGAAACAACTATTGTAAAAATATTTATGATCACTGAATTTTGTAATGATTCTGAAAACAGGAAAGGATTATAAGGATTCTAAAGGGCAATAATCATAATATACATATGAAGCAATTGGCAGTTTTCACAGAAAATATCATAAAACATATTGTAGATAAAAGTTTATTAAGGCTTGTTTATTAAGTTTATCTTTATTATTTGACAGTTAATATTTTTTACATAATTATTGCATTATATTTTTGAATCTAGCTTATTGTTGGATCAAGAATTTCGGAATTTCTTATATTTATTATTCTAAATTTTGTGCTTGCTAGAGATCGTTACAGGTTTGTTCTTGGTGGAAGCACTGCAGTTCCAGGTCGCTATTACAAATTTCAATCAAAGGAGGCACTACCCTAATGACTTAGTCCTAAAAATATTTTATTAAGATTCCAAAATTTCGTCTACTATGACAAATAATAGCAACCAAGATCGCCATTGGAAAATTTATATAAATAATCCATTTCATTATTAAGTCATTTTAAACCCAACAGGGCTTCTGGCTGGTTTATACCTTCCAGTTGAACCTACACTGGGCACAGCAAAAACTGATGTGTCACTTAAATCTGGGCAACCTTATGGATCTCCAGGAGTGACACATCACTAACTGCAAATGTCGAGATTCTGGGGTGCAAGGGTAATTCGATAGGTCTAGTCTACTGCGGGAGATGACTGTTGGAGTTGGTGGGGTTCGTTCTCTAAGTATCAGAGGTTCTTGCTAGCCTCAACAAGGGTGTGCCACCCCCGCCTGCTTTGACTGGATAGGCTGGTTCAGAGCTGGCCTCCCCTTCTTCAGGAGGGACATGACTGAAATGTGCACTAATTAGTGCCCTAATTCTTCCTCATGGATCTCGATAGAAGGCGGCCCCTACCTATAGTAATCTTACCAATCCTGAATATCCTGTCACTCCGGAAGCAGTGCTAAGGTTCTTATAGGACTGAGTGCAGTTTATAAGCTTCTTGTCCTAAGAGAAAAAAAGTTATTTGAAGGTCCAAGAAGAATAATTAAACAAACTCTTGATTTCTGCAATACAAAATATCTAATCAAAATTTAATGAATTTTGTTCCAGAGTAGACCGATATCCAACCTGTCAAGATCTTCCTGGGACGACTCCTGCAGCTACAGGGACCAAGGAGGAACTCCACACTCCTGTGACCTCTGGCAGTACGACACATCGGAGCTCAGCAACACAGTCAACATGATGGTATGGTCTAACAGCAACACAGTCAACATGATGGTAGGGTCTAACAGCAACACAGTCAACATGATGGTAGGGTCTAACAGCAACACAGTCAACATGATGGTATGGTCTAACAGCAACACAGTCAACATGATGGTAGGGTCTAACAGCAACACAGTCAACATGATGGTAGGGTCTAACAGCAACACAGTCAACATGATGGTAGGGTCTAACAGCAACACAGTCAACATGATGGTAGGGTCTAACAGCAACACAGTCAACATGATGGTAGGGTCTAACAGCAACACAGTCAACATGATGGTAGGGTCTAACAGCAACACAGTCAACATGATGGTAGGGTCTAACAGCAACACAGCCAACATGATGGTAGAGTCTAACAGCAACACAGCCAACATGATGGTAGGGTCTAACAGCAACACAGCCAACATGATGGTAGGGTCTAACAGCAACACAGCCAACATGATGGTAGAGTCTAACAGCAACACAGCCAACATGATGGTAGGGTCTAACAGCAACACAGTCAACATGATTGTAGAGTCCTAACAGCAACACAGACAACATGATGGTAGAGTCTAACAGCAACACAGTCAACATGATGGTAGGGTCTAACAGCAACACAGCCAACATGATGGTAGAGTCTAACAGCAACACAGTCAACATGATGGTAGAGTCTAACAGCAACACAGCCAACATGATGGTAGAGTCTAACAGCAACACAGCCAACATGATGGTAGGGTCTAACAGCAACACAGCCAACATGATGGTAGGGTCTAACAGCAACACAGTCAACATGATGGTAGAGTCTAACAGCAACACAGTCAACATGATGGTAGAGTCTAACAGCAACACAGCCAACATGATGGTATGGTCTAACAGCAACACAGTCAACATGATGGTAGAGTCTAACAGCAAACACAGCCAACATGATGGTAGAGTCTTACAGCAACACAGTCAACATGATGGTATGGTCTAACAGCAACACAGTCAACATGATGGTAGAGTCTAACAGCAACACAGCCAACATGATGGTAGAGTCTAACAGCAACACAGTCAACATGATGGTAGGGTCTAACAGCAACACAGCCAACATGATGGTAGGGTCTAACAGCAACACAGCCAACATGATGGTAGAGTCTAACAGCAACACAGTCAACATGATGGTAGAGTCTAACAGCAACACAGTCAACATGATGGTAGAGTCTAACAGCAACACAGCCAACATGATGGTAGAGTCTAACAGCAACACAGCCAACATGATGGTAGGGTCTAACAGCAACACAGCCAACATGATGGTAGAGTCTAACAGCAACACAGTCAACATGATGGTAGGGTCTAACAGCAACACAGCCAACATGATGGTAGAGTCTAACAGCAACACAGCCAACATGATGGTAGGGTCTAACAGCAACACAGTCAACATGATTGAAAGTTTTATGGAGCCCTCTCCAGAGTTGACTTTTCAGATTCAACTTAAAGAACCCGGTTTACATTTCTGTCTTATTATGCATTGCCAAATTACAAATTTTCTTAAATTTACTTTTGTTATATATTTTTTAAATCTACTAATTCGCTTATTCTTATCACTGGAAGTGGCTATGAACTTTACAATTTATTTTCAACTTTAAATAAAAGACACGACAATGCAAACAGCAAGTTTACTAAGTATGTGACGTTTCACGCAGATACCTCCTCAGCACAAATAAGAATTGTTTATCTTATTTCCTACAGTGTGCTTTTCTGCTATCTTATAAGACATTGCCAAACAAAGTAAATCTACATTGTACTCTTAAGTTTAAAATAGTAGAAGTGTTTTATGGTGGTGATAACCAGAGCTGTTAGTTCTTGACGTTTCTGTGTTTGTTTTACCTTAAACGTTTTCAGGAGACCCATAAATAGAAATGAATTAAGACAGATCTTCTCTACTGTACACATTTGTAGTGACAAAACACTTGTTTATTGCAGTTTGTAATGTATTTATCATATAGTAAATTGAATGCATACTTTTTAATTTATTTTACTTATCATAAATTGTTACTTTGCCTCCACAACATGTGACACGTCTATACAGAATAAAACAACAAGGTCATTAATTGTACTGAATTAACAAATAAACTAAAAATACCCTTGTCTAGCAACTCAACCAGTTAAAATCACTATGAAATTTAATTAAATTTTAAAGATTCACACAGTTTATTGGTTATAGTGTTAGTATATCAATAAACACACGCATACACATATTCAAATAGTTTTATTTAAAATTAGTTGATTTGATAAAAAAAACAGTTAATTTCAGCCTGTCTGACAAATTCTGTGAGACAATTCTCATTTTTAGGTTGTCAAGTAACTTATTATTAAGGGATCCTTTTTTAAAAGAATTAATCTACCAATTAGATGTCATTATTGCTTTTATCTTCCTACAAATAAGTTAATTATCTTGATTTTTGCAAAAAAAGAGAGTTGTTGACAAAAATTTTTTAAATTTCGAGGATTAAAAGCAGAGAAATTGATAAAGTATATTGTATTTTTAAATATACCTTGCATGAAAGGTCTGTAACTTAATTTAAATATTACTAGTTCGGTAAGTTAAAATGTTTGTTTTGGCAGTACACAATTCAAAGCAATTTTTTCAAACTAATTAAATAGTAAACACAAATCAGAGATGCATTACTGTGCAGAATATTTTAGACCAGTGTAGTATTTTTCTTGTATGAATAAATGTCAGAAAATAATAATAATAATAAATATTTCAGGCTTTACGGGGTAAATAATTTATAAATAATAAAAATAATAGTGGGCCCAAACTTCAACCATGTGGAACACCTAATTATATCTAGTTTAATCAAGACTAACATACTTATACAATGCTGTTCAGAGTTTATCACCATGTGTATTAAGATGTATAGAATCCATATATAATTTCTATGTAACTAAGTTTTATTATTAGTTATGTGGGATTAATATAAAAAGATTTTTAAAAAAGGTATGAGTAATAATTCTTAATATTTTTTATGTAATAGTTGCATTAACACTATATTTAAGTTTAATATTTTAAGTTTAAAAATTATGTTCTATAATACTATAAACTTTACGACATAGACTCTTCATTAAATGAGTATTTTCCTTAAAATTAAAGCAAGTGCATCGTGTTAGAACTGAAAGTCATAAAATGACAAGAAAACAGAGAACCTGATGTCATTATGGTGATTTATGACCTATGATGCCTCCTAAACTGTTCCAAGAGCCAGCAAGGTATTACATAGTCATGTCTTGATGGCAAACGACAACAGAATTGACAACATCTACTGAGACAACAACCACATTATCATAAACATGACGACTCAAGAGGTTGAAATGGAGCCTAGTTGTAATTTATGGGAGACCTGTTGAATGTTTCAGACACGTTATACTGTACAATACTGAATTCAAATTTCTGAATAAGATGCAGTGCATAAAACATATGGGACGACACTAATAATATTATTCTTCAAGTTATTAATGCTAAGCAATGCACATCAACATGGGGCAATATAATATGTTCTTCTACCCATTCAACCAGTAAGGCTCTTCAGTTTCTAAGGGGACTATCTGTGAGGAGTTGGTGGAAATTTCAAAATATAAACTTTGGTTATATTTTCCAGTGGAACCTGGTGTGTGATCGAGAGCTGCTAGCTACGTGGGCCCAGTTCTCGTTTATGTGTGGCGTCTTCTCTGGGAATGTCATTGGAGGATTCTTGGCTGACAGGTATGCTCTTCAACATACTGATTATTATTTTAATATGTAAGACATATGAAGAACTAATTATCTATCAAATTTAACATGTTTTAGGACCATCTCAATTTAGTGACCTCTACCAAAAGTAGCACAGTTGGAGATTAGTTTGTCTCTTATAATTAAGTCCTCAATCATTTTGAAGAATGATGATTTTGCTTTTAGGATCTATATTTATCTATATTATTTATCCACAAACTGAGTTTCTCACGAATTCCACTAGTTTCAGTGTGAATTTCACAGTACTAAAGACTATGTTTGGGATTATTTAAGAGTAATGAATAAAAAAGACTTTGCTCATTTAGTAAAATAAATTTTGTATGCAGAAAGTTTTTCTAAAACTGTTGACTCAATTTGTTTTTATCCACATAGAAAATATGTTGAAATTGGACTGGAATGATGCAGGTAAATTACACAGGTTATCATACTGTGACCAATACCACATCAGTTTACAGAGAATATGAGTTGATGATGAGTTGTGTCAGCCAGGGTAGGGCGCAAGCCTGTTCTGGTATTTGCGGTCTTACTACAACCCCTCATGAGTGCCGTAGTCGCAGTGGTGCCGTGGTTCTCCCTCTTCCTCCTCTTCAGGTTCCTGTTGGGGTTAGCTCTTGGAGGCACCATTGTCATCAGCTTCCTTCTAGGTCAGTATCACCTATTTTGTCTGTCTTATGTTTATTGCTTTAAATTATTTCATGGCACATGTAATTTAGTTTATAAAAAAGTATTTGTTTATTAAACATTCCTCAAATGACATAACAAATCTGAAACTACTGCAGGTGGTGAGCTTGGAGCTGGACCATGGAGGCCAGCAATCACAATCCTTCATCAAGTTCCGTTCGGCATGGGCCAGACTCTCCTCGCCTTGGCCGCTTACTTCCTCCGCGACTGGAGGGAACTTCAGATGGCTCTCTCTGTTTTCTGTCTCATATTTCTACCGTACTGTTGGTAAATAAACAGTTCAATCTCATTTTATCAGATGACCTATGAACCTGATTCTGTTCTCCTTAGAATTTAAAAATCTTGAACACAAAAAGGCCAAAAAGGCCAGATTTTTAATGCTGATGTCATTTTTGAATGAAAAGTTGACTCCAAATGACAAATAAATAAAAACATTAAATATGTCTTTTATAGTGATATTTAAATAAGGCATAGGCATTTCAGTGTATCCTGTCTATCTGTAGAAAATAAATAAAATCAACATTCACAAATTGCGTACTTACTGCCTTACTTTGTTTACTTGCCAGTGCAGACAGTATTCTCTTTGCCCAAATTATTATATAATCTAGAATTCTTCACCAGGAAGTATTCTTTTATTACATACTTGTAACTAATAAAGAAATAGGCTGGTAACTATTTTCTTGTAGTATGGCATAAAAAATAGTTTAGTTTAAATTGTATAAATGGATGTTACTGCATGCATTAGTGTAAGTTTATGATACACTCCTATCAAATTCATTCAGTAAAAGTTAAAAAAAGTTTATGAAAATGTTTAGCAAATCCTGAAACACCAAATGCTTTTGTATATAGTGTTTTTAAAATAATGACAATTTGTTTAATGGTCAGGTTGGTGGAAGAGTCACCTAAGTGGCTGATGGCGACAGGACAACAGAAGCGAGCTGAGCGAGTGATGGAGGTAATCCGTCGGAGGAATGGAGTCCCCCAAGCAGCTGACACTGAGATGCTCCCCATGACGGAGAAAAATAAAGTCCAGGTATCGTTGCTGGTGCTGGCATAAACACCTTTAGCCCTTTCTTAAAGTGTAGCCCTAGCCTGCTTGCTGCATAGATCTAAGACCTTGAGAAGTTTGTAGGCCTGGCTCCAGATAAATTATCAGAAAACAACAATGAACTTGAATTTGATACTATAAATACAGTAGCAAATTTACAACCAAACCATACATTAAAATAAACCAGTTAACTACTTATATATCTCCCAATCAGAACATATGTAAGCCCTCTTCAAGCTTGCATTGCACGACCATCTAGAACTTGGCCAGAACCATCCTATGGTAAGCTTTTGTCTGTGATAAGAATGATAATAAAACATTTTGCCAGAGTGGAACATTGCAAACTTTGGTGATGTATCCTGACCAACACTTTGAAAAACTTTTGTTAATGGCTTCATTTTCACTATCTAAATATTTTTCCATTGAGAAGCAACTAATTAGGTAGTTGAATTAATCACCATGGTCATCCATCATTCATTATCACAGGATAGACACTACAATGTAAATCCTACATGTTGTTTATGTGGCAAAACAAAGGAATTAGCTGAGCATAGCATATTGGACTATGAGGTACAAAATGAGGGAGGATAATAGTCTTGGTGCTCAGTACAGGCTACTGTTAGAGATGAAATTACAAGTATTATTAGTTGTAATGTCTTTCCTTTACTTAAGGATACAGGAGATTGGCCTCTAATTTTAAGTTTTAAGGGTATAACCAAGAGCCTAAGGCTGATGTTTACAAAATGACCAAGAGATCTAATAACATGTCCAACAGTAATGAAGATCTAACATAGAGTTAAGTAAGTATTAGCTAAGGAAAAGTTTTGCTTTCATTTCTGAGATGAATTATTCAAATTTTCCCTAAGTTGATATTTTGTTCCAGATTGTGAAGGCTGACAATGAGAAGCTCAACAATAATGGCGGAGTCGGCTTCTGTGATCTGTTCCGCACGCCTAGACTGCGCCACTACACCCTGGCTGTCTGGCTCATGTGGTACTGTGCCGGCCTCAGCTTCTTCACCATGAATGCCTACCAGACACAACTGGGAGGCAACACTTTTGTCAACGTCGGTGTTGGAGGTTCGTCACTTTCCAGATACACGCTAGAATGTCAAAAACATAGCCTGTTGTCTGGGGTTACTACATCCAATAGTTAGAGTACTCCCCTCCTACAGCCACACCTTCTTTCAGTGCTCTTCTCGCTTCATACTTTTTTATTATTTATGTCTTCAAATCTTGATGGTTACAAGTAATTTACATTTTTGGGAATAAATAAAAATCATTAGTCATGACTGTTGGCAGACTGATAAAGTTGTTTTTCATCATGTTTTACCAAGCAATGGACAATATTGGATGAATAAGCCAGTATTTGAATTTCCACATCTCAGGGCATTTTCATCGCTCCATGTTGATTTCTATTTAAACTCCAGTTTGTACAGTCTAAAATATTATCTGTAACTTTTAATGAATAAAAAAAAATTTTTTGTTGGTTTATGCAGGAACACACACATTTCAACATTTTCTAATATTTCAGGACAGTTAGGGTGCAAATCAATCTTCAATGAAATGTGATTATTTTTAAATCACCAAAAACTATTCTGTTTTGGTGTATCCCGTTATATCATAAGCGTAGGCTTTCCGTATCAGACCAGCAGTCGTGGATAAAGGATGATCAACTTGGCAGAACTTGAAGCAATGTTTTCTATCATAGTGAAATATTATGCTAGCATAAGCAGACAGAGACAGTGTATCTCACCAAGACGCAGAGAGGTGACACCTCAAGGTCAGAGTAACCGGAAGGATACTGTCTTACAATTAATGGTCTTCTGGGACAACAGCTTGCTCCAGACCAGGAGATGTAACTGGATCATACCTGTACAGGGGGACAGTTTCTCCAAAAGATACTCAACAGCATAGCTAAAAGCACTAACTCATTCATAAGTAAACAGCAGGAAGTATTTAAATACTATACAACTTTTGGTTTTATGATTTTTATAATCAGGAAATTCTTTAATGTGTGAAATTCTAAGGTGGATGGATATAAGAACATGTATCTTTTTACTACAACTCTACAGATTTATGCTTTATTTGTTCCAGGTCTAATTGGGGGAATTCCTGGGAATATTATGACGATATTCCTGGTGAGGAAGTTTGGAAAGAAGAAAGTGATTATTATTGCTCACTTGTTGGCAGCACTGTTCTCTATCTTGATTCCCATCTACGATGTTGGTGAGTGTTACCTGAATGGTTTATTCTATAGTTTTGTATGTTTTGCGTGGTCTACACAACAATGCCTACATTGTTACCATACATTGTGACCATTCAGTAATAAATGTAATAAATTAGCTCATTCCTCAAAATAGTTCATATGACATATTTTGTGATTACAGTACAATTATTTATTATTTACATGATTTGACTATAATAAAGAAAAAAACACTATGAATAATCATGAAAGAAATCAATTATAACTTTTGTTTTATTGGTTGAAATACTGTGATTTGTGAAGACAAATACAAACATAGGTAGGGAGAACAAGTTGGAGTCCTACAGGTGACCATCCTCTTGTATACCCATATTCATGACATAGGACAGGCCAATCATTATGCAACACACGATTGACAACTTCAAGCTAAATAGCATTTTATTTCCAACAGATCAACCATTACAATATTGAGCATATACTAAATACATTGTGTGAAGACTTCGATGGATTACGTCAACAAAGTACCTCGGAGTTGGCTCTCTGCAAATGTTGCTGCAACCCGCAGGATTCAGACTGGCCGAGTGGCTTTCATGTCTCTTGCTTCACTTCTAGATCCCAACACAGGGCTGTTTGTTTTCTATCTCCCTTTGGTTTGTTCGGAACACTGTCATGATGCGCTCCCTTATCAACCAGACACTGGCGACTACATCAAGGTGCAAGCTCGGCACTTCTATGACTCGGCTGACTCCTCAGAGTGGGATCACATCAGGGCCTGGTCTCCCCGTGAAGGCCCTGCTCCACTGCACAACCTGAGACGCCCCAGACCATAGCTAGACGATCCTCCCTAGGCGCTTCACTCATCTAGACTTGCCGTCCATCCTCAAACTCTGCTGACCACGTACATCTTCTTCATTATTCATCTACTTGTTATCGTCTTGTCTCCAATAACTACATTTCAGCATTAACTAATGTGTGTGCTGAAATACATTGATGCTTTGCTCTCCAGCAGTCATTGGGATATTTGTTTGAGAAGATGCTCTAAGGGGAACCACTCCATCTTCCACGGTTCAGTTCACATTGTGTAAATAAATAAATAGCAAACAATAATAACAACAGTTGATGTTGCTTGTAAGAGTGCTACATCATGGACAGTAAATGTTTTCATGAGCAGATTCACACTGTCAACAAAAGAACACATGGTTACTCTAAGAGCAAAATTCATATTTAACTGGTACAAGTATGGAGACAGTAAATATATTGTTGTTTATCCAAATATGTTAGTGTCCCACCTTCACCTGTGCTGGTGTGACGTGTGCCTGTGCTCTTGCCTTTGATTCTGAGCAGTGACGATGCCTTCGTTTTCTTTTTTAATTCATAATTTTAGTAGCAGTCCCATGCTGCAAGTTCTAACACTTATGTACTAATTGTCTGTCCCCCCACATGACAAAGAGGATAAATTTCAATTCTTGAAACGTTGTGTTATACATTTTGTAACATGTAACGATCCTTTCAAACCTTCCATCATCAATAACAACCTTTAAACAAAGGAAATTGGTTCTTCTAGGTTGCAACTCTATTTCAGCTCTTATGGGTGGTTAATATTTAAGAGAGTTCTTTTTAATTATTTAGTCATGTGGCACGTGTGTCGAATTTCATCTTTCTAGAACATTGGAAAATTGGAAAACATAATATAGTTTTTTAGGGTTTCCATTTCTATTAAATCCCCATAAATTTTTTTCTGTAGATAAATTATACTAATTGAGACTTGTGTTCTTGTGTTAAACACACATGTGCTATCTCATATGGTGTGATAGGTGGTGATATAAGTAACTTATCTTAAAACTATGTTAGTACAATAATACTGTACTTGGAAAACTAAATAACAGGTAGATTTACTTAGTCTCCTAAATCAGCGTTGTGTTGTAACACATTGTAACACTCATACAACTCCGTGCTTCATGAAACTTGATAAATAAGTTTTCATTAATAAACAGTGTGTGAATAGGCTTTGTGCATAGTATTTTTAGTATTCATTATTGTAAACAAAATTATTTACAAATACGGATAATAACTAGTGTTGTTTCCGTAACAAAGTATAACACATAGCTGAAAATTATTACAGATCATAAACTTATCAAAATATACCTTCAGCTATAATAGTTTTCTGATCATTGCCTTATATACCACAGAGATTGTCCAGCTATTCTATTTTCACTGAATTCCATTCCATTATATTGTTATCCCTTTCTTTATTACTTTTAGGTGTATGGGAATCTTGCTATTTCACAAATTACTAATTTATAACATTAACCAGGTGACAGCCCATATGACTGGCAACGTCGGCTGTTGGGTCTCCTTTCGCTGATTGCTATGTCGGTGGCATTCCCCGCAGTTTTTCTGCTCTCTGGGGAACTGATCCCCACAGTCCTCAGGGGATCTGCCATGGGTGTGGCCAACCTGATGGCCAGGTTAGGAAACACGACCGCTCCATTGGTCGGACCAACTGTGAGTATTTCTAAGCCACGTTACACCATTACTCTGATTTTGTAAATAATTAACACCAAAATGGCATTACATTCACTTAAATTGTCTGTATTATTCAATTTACCATCACAACTCACTGATTGTAGTTGAGATATATATATATATATAGAGAGAGAGAGAGCAATATAAATTTATAACCACAGCATACTTAAATTAAACTTAACTTGTGGTGTGCCTCAGGGATCTATCTCAGGTCTTTTCATAATTTATTTCAACTTTCTTAATCATGATTTTCAAATTTTAACCAAAATCAATGTTTTTCTAAAAAAGGTTTATGTTTTTTCATAGTATTAGATACATATTGTTTTTTAACATATATTTAGATTTTTTTGTTTTGATTTAGTGTTCCACTTTGTGTTGTTATTGTCCCTCATTATGCAAATATAGCAATAAAAAATTTGGTCAAAAACAGAATAGAAAGAGTTTGGCAAAATTATCAAGTGACATACAGAGATAAATGGCTACATAACTTTAGTAGAGATGCTTTGTTGAAATAAAATAAGAGTATTTTAATTATCAGAAAAAAAACATTAATAATGTAAAAAATACCAAACACTTTCTTCTTTTAATACTAGAGCTTAGACTTTATATATATTACCTTTCCAGGCAGGAAAAATTTCCAAAAGGTTAAATAACACTTAATTTTAAAAAATACAAAATTTATATCCAAATTCTTGTTTAAAAATTATTTTTAAATACTAGAAAATCTCATGTAACTTACAGCATATTTAAAAATTGTTATTGCTGATATTCAAGAACAAATATAAACTGGCTTGATGAAATACTGCCACTATGTTTCAAACACGTTATTTTTACACATAGTTTCAATATTTTAGAAAACTGTGACCCACAGAAATGGGATCGTAGTTTGAGAGGGATCGTTTGTCCTTCTTCTAGTAAAGAAACTACTTTTAATTCTGTTAGGCATTCAGGAAAGTGTAAAAATTAAGAGGAAAATTTATGGCCAATGATACAAAGCTCAAGAATGAAATAGAAAATGATGATGATCAAAGGCAATAGACAGGGTGTGAGTAAAACATACATAGATCGTGCTCAGTAAAATAATATGTTTTAACTCTAATTAGTTGTGTTTCAAACATTTTTTATAAAAAGAATCATTACTTATTTTGACGTGTGACAAATGCGTGACAACGTGTGAATTAATATACAGGATCTTATTAAACTGGGAAGCAAGGAAGTCAAGCAAGAAACTTCAGTTAAATTTCTGGGTTTATATATCGACAATATGCTCACATGGAGCGGCCACTTGGAACACGTCTGCAAAAGGCTTCGAACCATTGGATTTGCTCTCAACCTTCTCACCAAAGTCTGTAGCCAAGATGTTCTACGGACAGTACATTTTTCTATGTTGAATCGATTTTGAGGTACGGATTTATGTTCTGGGGTCAATCTAATGTGGTAAATTTCAATATAGTGTTTGTCCTCCAGAAGTGGTGTCTGCGAATCATCTCAGGACATAGGAGATTCAAGACTTATAACCTCTTTTCGGTGAATTGATAACCCTTTCTCTGGCATGTCTGGTGGGGTACGAGCTATGCTTTCTTGTTAAGGGTAATCTAAAGCTTTTTGTAAGCAGTGGATACCATCAGTATCCGACCAGATCAAGAGAGCTCATATCTGTGGCTACACATAGTACCAGCGCATTGGAGAGGGTTTCATACCACTTGGGTGCAAAAACATACAATGAATTACCATTGGATATTAAAAATGAGCACAATTTACATTTATTTAAACAAAAACTGAAGACACAATTTATTGATAAATGCTATTTAATGTGTAAAAGATTTGTTAGGTTAGATTTAGTTCTTAGTATTTGACACGGAATGTAGATATGTATTTTGCGTTTACGAATAAAGATCTTGAATCATGAATGTTGAATGCACAGGCGTCTATCAACAAGTGGCTGCCGCTGTGTGTGGTGTCTGGTGCACCTCTTATCTCCGCACTGGTCATGTTCAGTATCCCGGACACAGGCGACGGACCTCTGCCTAACACTATAGAAGATGTGGAGCGAACAAATCCCAGGTCTGTAACAGTTTACTGTCATCAACTATTAATACGAGTAATTATAGTCATTGATTCACATTTAATAAGTACTCAAGAATTGAAATTTAATATCCCAGAGATATCAACATTGCTATTAACGGTGAAACCAATTTCCGAACAATTGATAAATTTTTAGTAAAAAATGCCCTTCAGTGGTTCAATTCTATTTTTATAAGATTAGACTGGTGTATGAGCTGGAAATTATTTTTAAAGTTGCACCTATAGAAAGTCAGACAAAGCAAACTGGAGAGAACTGAGGGAGTACCGAGGATCAAAACTAGGTGGGGGGGGGGGGGGGGGGGTGCAGTCCATGGTGGTTCAGGTTATAACATTTTAGCACAGAAAAGGCGAATGAAACCAAAATTGTAAGAAAATTATGTATAATTATAACAGTGCTTTATCATTGTGTTATTACAATTATTTGCCTGACAATTTTTTTATTCTAGCCACATATCTTATACTAGTATAATTGTCCTTGGTTTTGTAGAAAACTTATTTAATCCAGTCCTGATTTTTCCGATGAATGCTCGTCAAACACAACCCAGTCAATCTGTCCCACTTTACTTCTCAGCCAGATCTGTATCCTTCAGAGGGTACTGAAAGATCATACAGCAGCCATATTGCTTAAGTGGAAAGCACTTAAAGTGAGGAGTGCAAACCTTGTTGCAGGGAAAAATATTAGCCTCAAAAGTGCAGTCACTTCAATATCCTATAATTTGTCTCCTGTGGAATCCTTCTTTTTCCATAGACTTTTTCCACAAATCTAATTATACATTACGCTATAAAACTCCATGAAAGATTGTGTTCTTTCCCAAATCTTTTGAAGTAATTTTTATCATGTAAAAAGGATTAAGAGGGGATAAAGCAAAAGCAGGTGTATTTTCATGGAACAATTCAATGATAAAGTTAAGGAGTCAAGATAAGCGATGATCAACGGTCCATCTCCAGTATTCACTCGCAGTCTCAGATGTATTACTTCTGAGTATTGCTTTGAACAATTCGTAGAACTGTTAACTCAATGCCGACTTTCTTCGCGATATCATGTGATTTTAAAAGTACTTCATCAGAAAATGCTCAATTTCCTATTGACCCTTCTTGATAACATCAAGAATTTCACCAATATGTTTCCTCACTATAATCAAATCTATACTTTTACTTGTAGAACGTTCACAACAGGTTCCAAAATTGCGGAGTACTTTTTTCAACCTATGATGAAAATTGGATTAGTAACTAACTTGTAGCATAGTCTACTATGACAGAGAGATATTATAGTGTCTTGACTATTTCAAGGATGCTGTCTGAAAAATTCTAATGGTCTTCTATTTCTCACAGCATCTGGTCTGACAGAGTTTTGATAGATTAGGAGTCAAAGTGTAGTGACTTATGAAAGAAGGGATATTGTATCCTTAACTGTTGCAATTAAGTTTCTTATTTTCAATAGTTTAATAGCATCATTGACCACTTGATTTAGTTTGTGGCTTGAGCAATGGAAAAATAAAGCTTTCTTGTACCTTTTCTTCAAAATGGCCTGAACCACCTTCTTTTCCAGCCACTGTAGAACATACGTCAAATTAAAATCCAACACAGTTCTCTGTTGAAAGATACTGACCAACTAAAACACTCTGTATTGTAATAGCGATTATAGGGGCATCTTGAGATTTCAGCTCAACATGGCATACAAATTCCTATCTGATTTTTTCTTGATTCTCATCATAAAACCGCAATACGATAGAAAGCCGTTCTTTTGCAGCATTATCTGCTGTTTCATCGACCATTAAATGTAAGCTTTTGCTTTTTTACAATCTTTCAATAATTCTTTCTTTGAACAACTTCACCATATAATATAACCACCATATATATAATCTCATTTTGAATTTTTTGTGAATATGATCTGTGGTAGCTAGCACCTTACATGTCTGGTTTTTGTGGTTTCACAATACCTCGTGAAGTACGACCGTGACTGTCTACTGTAGTTAGTACAGTTCCCCATGTTTTGTGGTTTCACAAAACCTCGTGAAGTACGACCGTGACTGTCTACTGTAGTTAGTACAGTTCCCCATGTTTTGTGGTTTCACAAAACCTCGTGAAGTACGACCGTGACTGTCTACTGTAGTTAGTACAGTTCCCCATGTTTTGTGGTTATTTTCATAGATACTTTGGTTTTAGGTAAGTTTTTTGGTTGAGTACAAGTCTATATATTTCAGTAGAAATGAAAAAATGTCTTGTAACTTTGGTGGAAGTGGAGACGCATCAGTGAAGGCAGATACAAGTAGTGTCAGTGACGGTGAAGGTCAAAATGAGGATCCTGGCATGTGTAGCCACTCCTTCTCCATGTCCAAGAGGACCAAGCATAGCCAAAGTGTGCAAGTATGCCGACAGTTATTTATCACTAGGTTTTACAAAAACAATCATAAATGACCAAGAAAGGCCCAGTGTGTAATCTGTCTAGCCGTCCTGGCCTCTGACAGCATGAAGCCTATCAAACTAAACAGACATATTGACATTAATCATGGAAATATTACAAGCAAAGCATTTAGATCTAAAAAAAAAATGCTTTTTCTAACATTACAAGTGTACTTTCAAAGTCTTTGTTGACATCTTACCAGATCTCTCACAGAATCGCTTAGAAGGAAAAACTGCACACTATTTGAGAAGACCTAATATTACCAGCAGCAATTGATACAGTTTCAACTAAGATTAGAGAATAGTTGATGGACATACCAGTGTCAAATGATACGGTATCAAGACGTGTAGCTGATATTTCAGAAGATCTTCACACACAATTAATGGAAAAGATGAAAAATTCCCATTTTGCCATTCAAGTTGATGAAACTACCGATCTTTATAGAGTTGCTTGTTAATTTATGTTATGTAAGATTCGTCGATGGTGAGGTGATGCGGGAAGTTACCTTTTTGTGAGATGTTTTCAGCCGATACCACTGGTGAAATCAATTTTCGAACGATTGATAAATTTTTGAAGGATAATGACATTTCTTGGATCAAATGTGCAGGAGTTTGCATGGATGGAGCTAGGGCTATGTCAAAAAAGTACACTGGACTTCGAGGGTTGATTCAAAAGGTAGCTCCAGAAGCTAGATGGACACAGTGCATAATTCATACAGAGGCTTTTGCAGCAAAAGTTATAACCCCAGAACTTGATTTAATTTTACATGTGGTCGTTAAAACAGTCAATTTCAGTTTAAGGAATCTTGTCTCACATCCTTCTGGATTGGTGTACAAAAAGAACCCCAAATTTTGAGTGAGAAGGCATTGAAAATACTCACTCCATTTGTCACCACTTGTTCTTGTGAAACTGGGTTTTCTGCTCTAGCTGCCATGAAGAGTAAATATCGCTCAAGACTGGATTTGACCAAGGAACTCAGAGTAGCTTTATCACAACTGACATAGCGTTTCGACAAACTATGCGCAAAGAGAAACAAGCACATCCTTCACACTGAAGCCTATTTTTATTTTTATTACTTTGAGTTACAAAAATAACAATTATGTTCTGTAGTAGCTGAAATAAATAAATAATAGGCTGTAATTTGTTGTATACAATTTGTTGTTTGATTACGATTAAACCTATTGCCCTATTACACTCTAATGTAGCATGCACAGAATGTGCAAATCTTAACTATCAATCAATCAATCAATCAAAATTCTTTAATTTACATATTCTTTGAGAATAGTATTTAAGTCAAATTACAATAATAACAGTAACAAGAAAATAACTTTTAAATACATTAAAAGTCAAAAATCTGTTGATAAAATTCTTCCATCGAATAAAATGGACGTTCGATAAGCCATTTGTGTAATGCAGGTGGTAGCTCTCTTTCATTCTTGCTTCTCAGATCTGGAGGTAGGAGGTTGTGAAGTTTGGTTCCCATGTATGACGGTTTCTTCTCAAACTGAGTCGTTCGGTGTGCTAGAAGATTGTACTGGGTGATGTTTCTTAGGTTATATTGGTGAACTTCGCCTCTTCTAGTAGGGGTTTTTGCTATTGCATGTATCACAGCTTCCTCGATGTAGAGAGAGACAACAGTAAGAAGTCCAAGTGATTTAAAAGCTTCTCTGCAGCTGTCGAGTCTTTGCAGTCCCGCCATAATTCTGATTGCTTTTTTCTGTTTCTTGAGAACCTTTTGCATGTTAGTGGTTGAAGTTCCACCCCAGGTTAACAGTCCGTATCTTATGTGTGACTCGAAAAGCGCAAAGTATGCCACCCTAATTGTTCTCTCATCTGTTGTATCCTTTATCCGTTTCATCGCATAGAGGCTGGAGCTAAGCTTTGTGCATAAATTATCCACTTGAGGCGTCCAAGAGAGGTTCTTGCCCAAGAATTTAGCTTCATCTTGTTTGTTTACATCTGGTAGGTTTGGGACTTTGTCAGCTTTTCTTCCAAAAGCTATTTGAGTGGTTTTAGCTGTGTTAACTGCAAGGTCGTTATTGTGGCAGTATTGGTAAGCCATGTTCAAGGTTACATAGGAAGCTACTTCTAGACTTTCTGTTTCTGGTTCTTTAAATACCAGGGTGGTATCGTCAGCATACATTATAGTATTACAAGTATTTCCGAGTTGTTGGGGGAGATCAGTTGTGAAGAGAATGAAGAGTACCGGGCCCATTACTGATCTTTGAGGAACACCTCGGTTTACAGCTTGCTGTTTTGACGGTCCCATTTTATGTATGTCTTAGTTCTACCAATTGAGTGCGGCCTTTCAGGTAGCTTATAAACCATTCTTTAACTATGCCTGATAGTCCCAATGTTTCTAGTTTTTTAATTATTAGCTGGTGATCCAGGCAGTCGAATGCCTTACTAAAGTCAAGACAGATTGCAGTCGTCAGGTTTCCTTCCTCCAAGCCATCAACCAAAGACTCTACCATTTGGACTATTGCTGTTGTAGTAGATTTTCCTTTGGTGAAACCATGTTGGGAATCGCTGAGTAGGTTATGTTCTGTGCAGTGGTTCAAAAGTCTGTTTAAAACAACTTTCTCGTAAATTTTGGAGAAGGTCGATACAAGAGATATTGGTCGGTAGTTGCTTGCTTCGTTAGTATTTCCAGATTTGAATTTTGGGAAGACCTTTGTAGTTTTAAGCTGGGAGGGAAAATAACCAGTATTTAAGGATTTATTAATTACATCAACTAAAGGGAGTACTAGTTCATTACAGCAGAGTTTAAGGACTTTAGATGAGATTTCATCCATTCCGGATGAGTTTTTTGTTTTTAGCTGGTTTATGATTTTCTTGATTTCTTTTTCACTTGTATCTTGAAAACTACAAAACTGTGGAGGTTGAGGTATATTCATTAATACGTTTTTAGTTTTAAGATTTTTCTGTGGTAGTAGTGTTTTTTCTGCAATACTTGTGAAAAATGTATTTAAGTGTTCAGCAACATCTGTCACTTTGTTTATTTGCTTTCCATTTACTTCCAAATGAATTCGTTTCATGTTAGTTTCTTTTTTGGACCATGATGAATTAATTATCTCCCACATTGCTTTTGATTTATTTTCAGAATTCTGTATGTGGTCTGAACTTGCTTGCTTCCGCAGTAGTTTTAGATGGAGGTCATATGTCTTTTTATGTTCAGACATTAATTGTTTGTCATTTACGTCTCCTGTAATTTCAAATTTTCTGAGTGCTTTTAAATATTCATTTTTAAGTTTATTGGCTTCAGGATCAGATAGAAATTTAAGTTTTTGTTTATGAGATATTTTTATTTTCTTCTGAGGGCACGCTGAATTTAGTGCAATGTTCACGATGTTAAGGAATATTTTAAAAGCTTCTTCTGCATCTTTGGTGGAAAGAACAGTTTGCCACTTCTCTTTGCTAAGCAGGTATTTAAGATTTTGCAGGTTATTATTCTTGAAGCAACGTCCGATTCGGAATTGAGTGCTTGTATTCGGATTGCAGTTGACAGCACAGCTTTGGGCGGTGTGGTCTGACAGCCCAGCGTCAATTACCTTAGTGGTAAGCTGATTAGTATTCATGTTAGTGCAAATCCAGTCAATAGAAGTTTCTGAGAGGGAAGTGATTCTTGTTGGAGGAAGCGGGAGTCTGACTATGTTGTGCATAGCAAGGGTCTCATTTAGCATAAGATTTTTTCTATTTGGTTTTAGTAAGTCCACATTTATGTCCCCCATAATTATAAGTGGGGAGTTTTCAATTTTTGTCTTCTCAATGAGTTCTGAGAGGGCATTGAGTGCTTCTTCCAGATTGCCGTCAGGTGATCTGTAAGTACCTAATATATACAAATTGTATTTTTTTAGTTTAATATTTACGAGAACTGCTTCAAATATGAGCTCTTTGCAGTACTGGGAGATGTCTATGGTTTCTGTGTAGTTCTCAAGAATATTATTTACATAAACACATACACCACCTTTCCGGAGTTCTATTCTACTAAAGTGAGCTTTAAGGGAGAAACTCGGAAACATGACGGTGTTAATTATTTGATTGGATTTTAGACCATGTTCTGACAAAACTATTACATCTGGTTTAGTTTCCTCTACCAGATGTTGCAGTCTATTTATTTTATTTGAGACTTCCTGTGTGTTTTGGTGTAGAAGTATCAGTTGGGATTTGTTACATTTTTTGGACTGTAGTTTAAGTGTTTGATTTAGTTCTTGATTAGGGTTTATTGTGTCGTTAGAAGATTAAGATTTTAAGTAGTTTCTTCTAATTTTGTGATTTTGAATCTCCTCTAAAAAAACAGTTATTATTTTGGATTATGATGTCTTCCTTTGGGGAATAAATTGGTCCTGGGGTTTTCTCCATTGTCTGAGGGTCTTGGTTTAGATTAATGAAATGTTCTATGTATTGATCATAAAAATCTTCAATAGTTTGGTCCTCGGGACGATTTACTGCATTCATAGGAGGTTTTCTTTTTACAAAGTTGTTTGTTTTGGTTTCTTTAAAGATGTTTCTTTTGCAGTCTTGGTAGCTGGATGTTTTGTTTTGCGGGATTGAGGCTTTCTTTGTTTCTTGGTGTTTACCGCTTAAAATAACACCTAGACCACTTTGAGGAATTTTTTCAGTACGATTTTGGCATTCGTCTCTGTATTTGGAAGCTTTAAGGGAAATGCTGAAAAAATTTTTTGCATTCCTTACTTTTCCAAAGCTGTTTATTGTTTGGTTTGGTTTTGAGCATTTAGCTATTTTGAATGTATTGTCAAGACTGCCCGAATAATGTGTTCCTGATTGTGTTTCCATGTTCTCAATCAGATATTCCATTTTATCTTGCCTTAACTTTAGTTGTGTCAGTTCAGTCAACAGATAAGAGTTGGGGGACAATATTGGCAGCGGGTTGGTATCGGGGATATTTGTCTCAGGCTGAGGGTCTGTTTGTATCCCACAGTCTGATAGCTCCTTGATATTTTCTTCGTTATGTTTTTCCCGTAATCCTTCTAGTGATGCTATGATATTAGATTGTTCATTTATTTTGAGTTGATATTCTTTAATCATGTCTGATTGATTTTTTTCATAGTTTTCAAATGTTAA
The DNA here is from genome assembly GCF_021130785.1 of Homalodisca vitripennis. NCBI lineage: Eukaryota > Metazoa > Arthropoda > Insecta > Hemiptera > Cicadellidae > Homalodisca > Homalodisca vitripennis. The sequence continues at coordinate 201,251,998 of NC_060210.1, forward strand.
AGTTAGCTCATCTCTAAGCATTTTTTCTTTAACCAATTGTTTTTCTATTTGCCCAATCGTCTCATTTAGAGTTTCAATCCTATTAATTAAGGATACATTTTTATTTTCCAACTCTTCAATTGTTACCTGATATTTAACTTCGTCAGTGTTATTTTGTTTATTAATCATCTGTGCCAAATTAGAGTTTGTTAGTTTTAAACTGTATAGTTCCTGCTTGAGATTATTATTTTCAATTAGCAACGCATTTCCAGCCTCTGCAGCCAATATGGTAATTGTCTCAAGGTCAGTGTTGTTAGTATTTAAGATCTTTGCTTGTATATTTTCTAGTGTGTTATTAAGGTCCGATGTACTGATGTGATTGCTGTTGTTGAGTTCCAAGCTAAAAACAGATTGGTCTGAAAATTCAGTTTGTTTTTCCGAGGGCTCTATAGCCCTTTTAGCAACTATTGTAGCTTCAAGAGCTGCTTCAGCATCACTTAGGGCCTTGTTAAATGTTTTATTTATGCCATCTTTTGTTAATGGGATTCCGTATTTATGGACATTTTCCTTATAAGGGAAGACTTTAGAATCTTTTACTTCAGCCACTGTATTGTCTCCAAAAAAAGAAACGTTGTATTTAGTAGTGTTACTTTTCATTGGTTCAAGTACTTCCATTATTTTTCCTGGCCAGTGTCGATAACCTCTTATTTTAGCGAAAACAAAATCTCCTTCAGTAAATTGAGGCATCTTGGTTATATGTCTAAGTTGAGTAGCAATTGTCTGATGTTAAAATATGTCAATAAGAGTTGTTTAACGAAGTTAGTGTGGAAGCAGCGCTTTGTATACTCATCAGCTGTTATGTAGGTCAGGTGTGGAAAATGTGAGATGTCAGCAGTCAACACTACTTCCAGTTGCCACCATATGTGGTGTCAATTTATTCAGTGAAAATTAACTTTTATTCAGTTTTTAACTTGAAAAGAGCTCAAAAATAAAGTATTATTGAGCTGAGTTATGTAGTGTTTGATTCCTTCAATGTTAGTCCTGAACAGTGTTTATTTTAATAATAGTAGTTGTTATTAATTGTCCTGAGTAATGCTTGGAAAATTACAAAACTAAGATTTGTTTAAATGGGGAATTTCCAAATTGTTCATTTATAAGGACATTCCAGTCAAAATTAATTCATTGGTGATACCAACAAAATATGTAGAATAGTTGGCTGCAGGAGATTAGCTTATCTTATCAGTCAGTGCAAGGGTCAAGTGGCTGCAGGTGTCTAGAGTTCCTATCAATCATGCAATCTACTCCCAAATCGGTCCTGAAATTCTTAAAGTTTTTGAGTAAAAATGTTATTTTTGTCCTTATAAGCAGTTATTAATCCAAATTGTTTGTATAATAACAACTATACATACTCACTGAACACTTTGATACAAAAAAACCACTATTAAAATCAAAATTTTACCACTATAATATTTAAAATTGTGAAGAGCACATTTACACAGTTGCTACAGTACTGACCATGATGTACTCACAGGTCAACTAAATAAAATTGACTGTAAATTGTCGAAAGCGACTCACTTAAAATATATAATACGCTTACATGTAGGAGGCCTGGCTTAAAGCTGGATTATACAGGGTGGCTTGAAGTAAAAAGTTTGAGAACCACTGTGATACAAGCGAAGAAACTGCAATGTATTTCCCAAAAGCACTGTCATTGAAGTTCACTATTCCACAATTTATGTCTCTACTTTTGCAGAGTTTTATTGTTCACAAAAACTATATTTTAGATCTTTCCAGCTAACCTAGGCACTGGCAATATAATGTGTCACTGGAAACACTTGACTAGGGACTACATGAAATCTGAGAGATATCATATGAGCATATTTAAGCTAATGGACCTCCCAGACTCTTAAAGGCGTGGCCTTTGATGTTTTCACATATGTGTTGATGTGTCTCTGGAAACCCCAGAGTTTGGAAGCATCTAATCTTTGGAACAACTTTTTCTATGATCTGGTGAAACCGTCTATGATCTTGAAAACATTTTGCTCTGAATTCTTTTAAATTCTTAAAAGACCATATTGTGATGATATTCTTAAAAGACTCTTTAGATGATTTCAGCTTCAGGAAATCTCTAACCTTCGGAATTACCAGTACCTGAGACCGCCAGCTCTTCATGAATCTACTGGTATCTAATACTAAAGATCTAAAACTCTTTTAGAAGTCAGCTCTGTATTAAAAGAGAGAGGTTCCAGAAAATGTGGTTCCACAAGGACTGAAGGGCTGGAGTTATTATAAAGGCCAACATGAATAAGATGGTGGGTTAAGCTGTGGCAACGCAGAGGCTGAAGAGTCATTTGGGCTCTCCAAAGTCTAGGAGAATTTTGGAATTGATAACAACCAGAATAAGAGTAATAAAAATATGTGGGCCAAGTAGATATTAAAGGTTAATTAAAGAGTAAGGTGCGTTTCAGAGACCATATAGGGCACTGGACCCATGGGCAGAGGGGGCTACAAATTTGGGAAGTTTGATTCTGAATAAACTTGGAGGTTGGAGAAATTTAGAAGGTGGATTGGTCAAGTAGGAGACACAATTTATTGAATTAGAATAACAAGGCAGTGGAGAATATATAGGATTAACCAAATAGAAGTTGACAGATCTGAAAGTGTTTATTTATATTTCTATTTGATTTGAAATTATTACGATGCCAAATATATTATATAATTCTTTGTGAATTGTCCACAAAGCATTTCACGAAGAAAGTTTGACAATTATGAAATAAGCATTCTCTTGAAAACATTGAAATTGACAATGTTTCAAAGTCCAAACGTATTATTGCTTTAAATGAGGTAACTAATGGAGAGTGCTGTGTGATAATACTACATAGTACAGATAAACATGACATTCCTGAAGACAATAGTTCTGAACAATGTATGTACAGTTTATACATTGGCAACATAAACACTCACAACTGCAGAATGAGTTACAGACAACTCAAAATTAGGTGTTTCATGCCAATGTTAAGTAATTTGCATTCTGTGAGTGGGGTCAGATGTGGTCTGCCTTAAAGTAAAATGTTGCAATCAGTATAAGCATCTTCCATTTTGAAAGCAAAGCATCATTCAAAGTATTCATGATATTATCTTTATTTATTTGTATATGTCGTTAAAGTAGAATTCCTATATCTGATTGTAAAGTTTGGATTGAAGAGTGTTCCCCAAGAATGTATACAGCCTGAGTTCTGTAGAGAGGTTTAGGTTTACTCTCAGACAAGGTCAGCCTTGTATCTGTACTTTGGAACAGTTCATTTTGTCAGAGTTACAAGGTCCAGTGTTTTAACTGATCTATACATTTAGTATGCCAAATTTATTTATTATTGGAAGGTTTAGATCCCCTTACAAAACTTCAGTTTGGAGTTCTAGAGAAGATTTACTGTTCTACGTTGAACTCATGTTATAATTTTTAATATGCCAACGAAGAATAATTTAGTTTTAGTTATTAAAGTTATTACAAACCAAATGTGTATATTATTATAAATCTAAATCTGACCTGGAGGGCACTTCTCTTGTACAGAGATAAGAAATTTTTTATTGTTAACAATATTGACAGAATGGACAAATCTAGTGTTTTCAGCACAGTAACTGCAGGGAAAATGGTCAATAGGGTTGGCCAATACGGTTTATGTTTTTCTGAAAACTAAGTCTATCTTCTGACACCAAAGAGCAAGAATGAAGCTTCAAATAATGTTTTTTGTTACTAAGAACATTGTAAATTTGACTAAAACATTATTTAAAGTGTTCATTGTGGTAGACACCACAGTGTGTGTTATGTTGTGTTAGGCTATGTAAGATCACCAGTACCGGTATTGTTTTTTGTTCTCTAAGGACAAGAATCTTATAAATTGCACTTAGTCCTGTAAGAACCTAAGCTTCCGGAGTGACAGGATATTCAGAATGGCTAAGGTTAGGGGTAGGGGCCGCCTCCTATCGAGATCCATGAGGAAGAATTAGGACACTAATCTCAAAGTCATGTCCCCCCGGAAGAAGGGGAGGCCAGCTTTGAACCAGTCCCTCCCGTCAAAGCAGGCAGGGAGTGGCACATCCTTGTTGAGGCTAGCGAGAACCTCTGAGGTTAGACCCCGACCACTCGAACCCCACCAACTCCAACAGTCATCTCCCGCAGTAGACTAGACCTAACGAATTACCCTTGCACCCCAGAATCTCGACATTTGCGGTTAGTGATGTGCCGCTTCTGGACATCCACAAGGTTGCCCAGATTTAAGTGACACATCTGTTTTTGCTGTGGCCAGTGGTAGGTTCAGCTGGAAGGTATAAACCAGCCAGAAGTGATCCCTGCTGGGTAAGATCATCAGTATAGAGCAGCAGTGAAAAAAGTACTTGTATATATTAAATATAAATATAATATATTAATATAATATATATATATTATATATATTTTATATATTAATATATTTTATATATTAAATATAAAAAATAACAACAGATATATTTAATTTGATGAGTCAATTGCTGAGTAACTTTTCATGATATAATAATGTCTTTGCAGGTGGCAAGAAACAGTGATAATTTCTGTAGAAGAGGGGTCCAAGATCTACAATCCAAAAACAGTGATAGTCCACCAGGACAGCTGATCTTTACTTAACGTAGGAACTAGTTGTTAGTGTCCGTGCAGAACCACGGAGTCTCAGTATTAGAACACTTACTGTAGAATAGTGTACATTCTGTTATTACTGTTTATAGTACTTATTATAACTCTTTGTACTTTATCCGGCCGGTAGTTCTGACTTGGACATTTTAAATACTCATTTTGTAACCAACTTATTGTTCATGTCAAACGTGAATCTCGTGTGCTTTACCCGATTGTAATGTTCCCAATCATCTGTGATAGTAATGATTTTATGATAATTGTAATGGTGCTTGGTAAGATTTTAAACAAGTATGTACGTAACTTTGTGGCGGTATGTACGTAACTATGTGGCGGTATGTACGTAACTATGAAGTACTGTGAACGTAACTATGTGGCGGGTGTAGTAAATGTAAAATACACTATATTCAGTGGAAATTCAAATGTCTGTGATAGTCTGTCATTCCTAATGTATTAAAGTATGTTTTATAAAGTTTTGCATTCAACTTGCACGAGTATTAAGATACATTATTTAAGTACAATATACGAGTATAATATTAAATTAAATACTAGTATATTTTTGTACTGAATAAAATAACATTTTTACCTACCAACCATTTACATTTCTACATGTTTGCTACTTGCATGAGAAACTATGTAATGAGGTGTATTTTTAGACACTGTTTGAACAAAAAACAAATGGTAATTCATGAAAAATATTGTTTAATTAAATATTACTTTTTTAATTTTTGTAGTGAAAATATGATCTATAAGTTTTATTTTGCAAGCAATTACTTAAATCTTGTACTTTAAATTTATACTTAAACATGTATTTTTCTTCTGTGATTTAAGTTATTGTTATCTAAATTAGCATAATTTTTTCACAAATAATGGTTTTATTTCATAACAGAAGAAGAATTATTGTTGTGTAGTTGTAATGTTTGTTGTTGTGTTATTCTGTTGCAAAAAAGTTATAAATAATAAAACTATTTTAAATTCGAATATTGCTGTTTTATGTTGTAGTTAATCCTTTCAAATAACAACAGGTTATATTTAACAGCTGTTGTGAAATGGGACATACAGAAATAACTCTAACTTGAAAGAAAGAAAATGGAATGTTTGGTCAATTATAAATCAAAATTGTATTGAACAATAGATCTTTGTCCTTACCTTTTGTAGTTAGCCGGTCATTTTATAATAAACACAAGTAAAGTTCAATGTCTCAGCTAAGCCTGATATTTTGGTTAAAATAGACAGTTTAAACCCCATGACTTGAAAATTTTACTAAGTTGGAGTTTTTCCATTACTTTTGTTGGAAATTGTTAAAGACATTTTATGAACAAGAAAATGTAACAGAAAGTTTTGTGCAGTATTAGAAAAGTAAAAAATTTTGAATACAAAATATTCTTACTTGGAAAATGTTTAGTGTACTTCTGCCTGAAATAATATGTATTACTTAAAATACAAACTGATCAAGTGATATAAAGTTTTTGAATTCCCAAATTGGAAATAATTGATTTTGAAAAGAATAAAATTTACTGTTTATACTTTCTAATATAACGTTAAACTCAAACCGAACTCTGGGCCAGCTCCACGCTCGCCCTACAGTGAACAACATCCTGACCAGAGGGAACCTCTCAATGAACCGAAGTTACAATTTTCAATTTTGTTAGAAATAGTAGAGGTGGAGTTACAAACCAAACTTAACTCTTTAAGTTGGCTCATTTGAGAGTTATATTGTATCATTTAGTTATTATGTTAGCAATTAAGTTAGTTGTGGTTTTAGAGTTTTATTTTAATCAAAGATTCCAAAGAGTAAAAATAGGAAGGATTGGTACACATCTTATTCTGACTGGTGATTAAGTGAGATTGGATACCCTCAAGGCTCTACTTTGGGCCCAGTTATATTCCTTATATTTGTAGCTGACCTTCCTCCAACGCCAATACAATAAACTGTGACTTGTAGCAATATGCAGATAACGCTCAGTTGTAGTAATGGAGATGGAGAGTTGAACAACTGTTTCCTTACCGGTGGTTTGAAGGTCACCAACTGTTAATTAGTTAATTTAGTTGGTTAAGTACAGTAATTAACTAATCATAGGGAACAATGTTTTTAGTGAACTCTTTCACCAAGTTTCTCACACATTTTGCTAACTCAAAACCGAACTTTTCTTTTCACGCTGAATTCTTGAGAAAGAATTGAATTCATTTTGCTTTACGCTTAGGATTGTGGTCAATTGTGGAACCATGGACATTATAAGAACAGCATATGTTTCTAATTTTCAAAACATTATGAACTAAGGTTCACTTTAATGGTGCAGCACAAACTTATAACATTTTAATAATTTCATTTTTTTTCATTTTTCACTTTTATTTATTGTCATTTGTCAATTTTACATTGCTATAGACAACGTCAAGAAATAAAATGTATAATACATTACACTATACAAACCTATATTATACTAACATTATGTTAATTTAAAATACATAATAATATAATTAGTCTAAACATGATCATGAGACCAAGGTAAAGTCCACACTGCCCAAAGGGCTGCACCATCCAGAGACATTTAAGTGCTTATACAAAACACAGAAAGAATACTATAATAGATTTAGGTCGGCGCAAACAGAAAAAGCCATATTCAGAGAGAAACTGCCACACAACCACCTATTCTAAGGTAAATTAATATTTGTTGTAAAAAATTCCTCAAGTGAATAAAAGGCCTTACTTGTAAGCCAACGTGACAATTTACATGAATATGGTTGAAGTTCTAAACTTCTGAGCTCTTGTGGTAGTTTGTTAAAACACTTAATTTGCAAATGTCTATGACTAGCTATAGTCTTCTGTAGCCTGGAAGAAGGTATAATAATATCCTGTGCCCTTCGAGTATAATAGTCATGGACCTCATTAAAACAAACAAATTCATTTTGGTTTTTCTTTACATGTATTAAATTTTGAAATATAAAAATGGAAGGAACTGTCATTATATTAAAATCAATAAAACATTGCTTACAATCATCCTGATAAGCTAAATTGGCCAAAATTCTCACTGCCTTTCTTTGCCATGTGAAAACCTGGCTAGCACCCTTACTATTTCCCCACAGCATTGCAGCATATAGCAAGTGAGAGTGAAATTCACTAAAGTAGGAGATAAGCATCATATCTCCACCAACACAAGATTTTAATTTTCTAAGTAGAAAACAGGCCCTAGACAGTTTTGAAATTACTGTGTTGGTGTGAGCCTCCCAAGAAAGCTTCTGGTCAAAAACCACTCCAAGCAACTTAACTGGTTTAGAACAATTTTCTTTTACGTTCTTTTTCAATGTGAAGCAAATTGATTCTATTTTATTAGTATTGACTTCTAGATTATTACTATTAAACCAAGAATAAGCAACCTCCATTACCCCATCACTATGAGTTTTTACCTCATTAAGTAATTCACCAGTAACTATAAATTAAGTGTCATCGGCATAAAGAGTGGTCTTACATGGAACATTGAAAGGCAGATCGTTAATGTATATAACAAACAAAAGCGGACCCAGAACAGATCCCTGTGGAACCCCAGCAAGTACCTCTCGAAATGTGGACTCTGCACCAGCAACTGAGACTCTGTGCATTCTGCCACAAAGATAAGTTTCAAATAAGTGCAATGGTTCATCGATAATACCATAAAATTTCAGCTTACTGAAAAGAGTGTGATGGGAAATACTATCAAAGGCCTTGCTTAGGTCCACAAGAGTCATATTAGCATACTCACACTTCTCAAAACCACTTAAAATACTATTTACAACTTCATTCAAAGCTTCCGATGTGGATCGACCAGGGCGGAATCCAAACTGACTATTACTTAAAATATTATGTTTATCCAAAAATTTTAAAACTTGGTTTTTAACACATGTCTCCATTATTTTGGAAAACACTGAAACTATACAAATTGTTCGATAATTATCTATATTGGATTCTATTACCTTTTTTAAAAAGTGGTATACTCTTGGAATTTTTTAAGCAGTTTGGGAAAGTAGAACAGCGAAAAGAAAGATTAATTAAAAATGTTAAGGGCCTAACAATACAATTAGCAATGTGTTTAATCACTCTGTTACTAAAACCAAAAACATCCTCACTCCTGGAAGACTTTAAGGATCTCATAATATTAAGAACCTCAAACTCATTAACACACTTCAAGTGAAAAGTTTCTGAAGGCCTTTCAACTTTCCTCAGGTAGGACATATAACTTAAATTGCTATTATTTAATGTTCTTGCACTACGGACTACCTTTTCCCCAATACTTATATAATGGTTATTAAATTCTTCAGCTGTAATCGGTGGAATCGGATTTTCTCGTTTATAGTAGTTACCAGCCTCTGATTTAATTACATGCCATGCAGCCGAACATTTATTTTTTGAATTTTGTATTATGCTTTCATTGTACTTGACCTTTGCTTCTTTAATTTTATATCGATACAATTTTCTTTTAGCTATGTAGCAGTTTTTTAGAAACATGTTATTTTGATAGTTTGGTATTTTTAACAGATCTTGTAGCAGAATTAATTTATTCCTATCAACTTTCTTAAGCTATCATTAAACCAGAGAGAATTATGCTTGTTTTGTTTTTTTTGTTGAACGTTTTTAGTTTTCCTTGGGCAGCTATGATTTAATACAATTGACAGCCTATTTACAAAATATTCGTATGCACTATTTACATCCTCCATATCATACAACAAATGCCAATTCAATGAAGAGCTTGTGTCTACGAACCTATTCAAAGTTTCATCACTTAGTTTTCTGTATGAAATATTTTTAGATTGAGGACCAGTACCCACAACAGTAAATTCAAGGTGAATTATAGAGTGATCTGAAATTCTCACCTTCCATATGCAACTGCTGTACAAATGCTTATTTAAATCAGTGGCTATGTTGTCTATACATTTTTTATTTCTAGTTGGTAGTTTGTTTACACAGTACAGATTGAATGATTTTAGATTGTTAATGAACATTGGCCTATTGTATCATTATCAGTACTGTTTAAAATGTCAATGTTAAAGTCTCCTCCTAGTATAATTTTACAAGTAGGTTTTTTCTTTTGTACATAGCTTAGTAAATCATCAAGGTATGTAAGAAATGTGCAAATAGAGCTGGGTGTCCTATATACAGATATAAAAATTACATTATAAATATTTACAAATATACAAACAGCTTCAAGGGAGCCTAAATGGGTCAAATGAGATATATCAATAACCTCAAAAGGAATATGATTATTTACAAGAATAGAAGCACCCCCATAACCATTCTCTCTGCAGAAAGATGCAGCTAATTTAAAACCTATTGGAACATACAAAGAGGCTTCCATTTGATGCAACCAATGCTCACTAATAAGAACAATGTTACAGTTGGCTTCATTTAAAATTACAGCTAATTCATTTAATTTGTTTCTTATCGACTGAATATTCAACTGCATAACACGCACAGTAAAGTCAGAAGTATTTCTAGTTTGTTCAGAAGAACCTGAAGGCTTGCTTACTAAAATGTGGTTTAAACTACAGCTAGGGTTAGGTGCAGAAGTTATAGTATCACTCATATTATATCTTAAGTATCCAAGTTTTGGGCTATTGTTAGTGTGTTTCCCGACAAAGGTCCTGCAAGTGTTGACTGCTCAGGGCTCAGTATGATCTCGGAGAGTTCATTGATGTTCTGCTCATCAGTTGGGAGTGAAGGTGAAGTATTTTCTCTCTCTGTTAAGGCCGCTGCCTCACATATCCTGTTCGCCAGCCATAACTTTCCCCTGCGGTTGAAATGCAGTCCGTGTTTTGTATGAAGGTCCCTGGTAGATTTACTAGCTTCCACGAGAGAGTAACATTAATGAACCTTTCACATATGATCTTTAGGGCAGCATTAGTTTTTTTTGTTTCCACGTTCACACAAGACCAGTCTATTAAGTCATATCAATTAGGAATGTCAACTAAAATTATCTTTTGTTCACTATATCTTTGTAAAATGTCGGTTATGGAGTTGATAGCCAGCTGTGCTTCATTATGAGAAACATCATTAGTGCCGCAGATAACAACCAAAATATCATTATCCTTCATATTCTCTCCACCGATATTCTTATGATCCAAAATCTGACTAGCTCTGCCACCAGGTCTCACAAAACCAACTGCATCATAAGAACTTTTAGATTTATTGGTACATTTATTAATATACCATGACAGTTCTTTACCATGGCTGTCTGTGCAAAGCAACATATAATATTTATAATAAAAAAAGATAGCTGTATGTATATTATACAAATAAAGCGTAAGGACCACTTTAAACCATTAATCACATCATAATGTTTGATTCCTCTAATAAACTAGAACTATCAACCTACTACACGCCATGCAAAAATCAACAAATTGTTTAATTGACATCAAACTAGGTTTCATTAATCTATTTACCAAGAAGTTAAAACAGTAACTAAACCATCCATTTAACTCCTTGGAGGAATATTTTAATAAATAGTTGTAGAATATTCATTGGTAAGAGATTCACATGTCTCTAATTTGTAAATTTATCTGCATTTTTTAAATACAAGTACATATTAAGAACCCAACCGTACATTACAATTAATAAATGTTGTAACATTCACTTGTACATCTTCTGTACACAAGTAGCCACAAACCTTGCATCTTCAAAACCACGAAACTAAGTGAAAACTGCTTTATCCAGTGACTAACATTAATGGTTTCTCTGGTGGAGAAGGTATTTTCTTTTTTTAAGGTCACTATCCCAGGCAATGCAAATACTTATATGAGTAGGCTATATATAAGTGTATTTTACACAGAGTGACCCATAAGCCAAGAAGAATATTTCTAATAAACTTTTGTTTAATACATTTAGACATGATATATGTTGTGTAAACTTCACATGAGTATAGAACATTAATTTTTTGCAAAAACACTAGTATTAAAATTATAAATTGAGAATTCTTTGCGTTATTTATAAATATTAAAGCCAGGCTTTCTATGATGTGTCCCATATCATAGTAGATAACAAAATCAAAATCTCTTTATTGCTATAAAAATGCAAAGATTATTGACATATATACAGTTGCAGCCATCTATATCCTTTTAGAAGATTAGCTAAACACTTTAATAAAATAAATTCTGGTACCTATGACTAAAAATAAGAGTATGTATTCCAATTTATTATAATAAACCCTTTCAATTGCTTTGAGTAATAACATTAATTTATGGACAAAGGTGTACAACCTACTACAAAGTGGTTTTTTCCATAAAATTACCTTATGATAAATCTTCAAATTGTTTAACAACTTGGATACAGCCATTGTATCTGCTAAATTATGACAAACCCTTTTATGTTTTTATTATTTATTGTTTGTTAAGGATGGACGATTTGGAAGAATTGCAACCTTACTGGATTACTGGCTTGTTCCTGATTACATGTTACAGCAACTGGAGCTGGTAGAGACACAGCTAAACGTAATTCGCACTGGCAGATTAGTCTAACCTCCTTCATGGTGAAAACAGAAAAAAATAAAGAGATATATAAGGGGTGACATTTTAATGGTATACCCACTCAGTTTATATCAACACGCACACGTGGAAGGTAACTCAACTACCACCGCTCTCCACAGCTTAATGGAAGCGGTGGAGAACACCATCAATGAAAATGGAAAGGAAGCCCTAGTCAGCAGCTTTATGGACACTGAAGGAGCTTTCAACTGAGTAGCATATATATCCATAAGGCAGCAATGGAAAGGTTACTGTTCCACCAGATGCTGTTATGGATAGTAGCTTTCCTAAAAGTTAACAAGTAAGTATAAAGTTAGGATTACAGAACAAAAAATATGTGCCAAGAGGCTACAGTTTTCAAAGGTTAGCTTGCTTAAGCATCACCGAGGCAAAGAGCTCCTGTCCAACTGTGGTACTTGAATGATTGAATGAATTTATATCCTCCATTGGTTTTGCATGTTTACACAAAGTAATATAAAGTTTTCTGGAAATAACCTAAGCCATCACTTCCAGTATTGATGGCTGTCTCCCCTTTACTTGCACTTCTTATCAGTCACATTTTTACTCCTCTGGGACAGGAGGTAAAGAGGATAGCCGCATTAAGTGCTATGAATCTATGAAGTTTGTAGACAAAAAGGTGGTTAATTCCTCAGAAGGACTCATGGTAATAATGCAGGAATTCCCTGAGGCTGAAATGATAACCTATGTACCAAAGAATATGGATGAGAAATACTCCTTTGAAGAACCAGTTCTCCTTGAACAAAGTAAGGAGGATATACAAGTGGTATTAGAGATGTTGACAGGACTTGGCCCTCTTGGGAAACATCTGACAAAGATAGTTCTTAGTTAGACTGATAGAGGCAGACTCTGTGGAGAAATAGAAGAATCAGTAGAACACAATAGAAATCATATCTAGCCAAAAAGTTGACCCATTCTATGGCCTAGGCTTTACCTGTACTAAGGCTGTCCCAGGATTTAAGCCTTCATACAACATCAGTGTCATATCTCTTAATGGGCAAGCAACAAGATTACTCGAAATGCCTGATTTAATGTCACGGTCTTCTCTTTAACATATTGGACTCTGAAGAGATCCTGATGAAACAGGGAGCCAACATGTAGGAGTGGGTCTGATCATCCTCATTACACTGTTGAGTTTTGTATACAGTGGGGAGCAATATTCAGCCACCAACTAAACAAGAGCAAGTGATGTGAGGTTCTTAAACATCCCTACAGGCTCCGATGTTGTGCCTGTTAGCTTACAAATAATATTGGTTTCAGGTTGATCTTGACCAGCACACTTAATCAGGTGGTTTTTGAATGAGAGTGAGTCCAGGATACACTCTGGGAACCTGGGACACAACACTATATTTGGAATTACTTTATAAACAATAATTTTGGTTACAGATAAATAACACATTTCAAATTGTGTTATGAGATTTACATTTTAGGTTCAAATGTATTCTGATGGTAAAAATATCAAAATAGATCTTTTTGTATAAACAGTTTTGGCTCTCTGAGTTCTTTTTTGTAATATCTGTATATAAGTTAATATTAGCATGAGCAGTAATAAAGAGACAGAATTAGTTTAATAAAATTTGGAATAGAGATATAGTTAGTGTTTTGGTTACTTTTCTCTGTAGTAAAATTTTTTTTTCATCCCAAAAACCCAGAGTTTATTATTAAAATGCTTTAATAATTTTAAATAAATTGTCACTAGCTTAGTCTAATATAGTATTATTGTTGGTGTAATCGCTGCACAACAAAACTTCATTAGCTAAATCTGAATGGTAAGTTTTATATTTCTTAAAAGTTATATAATACTGAATTTTTATTTTGGGTAGAAGATTAAAACTGTAATGGAGGCTGTAAAAACAGTTTGGTTTGCTTACAATTTGGCATATTATTAGAAAATCTTTTAATTTATTGCTGACTTTTTCAAAACTTCAAAACTTTTATCTCAAAATCTTGTTATTGGTGTAATAAAGAAAGTTTTTCTGAAATACAAAGATTATTACGATTTTTATTGTATTTTAACGATTTGAAGGCTTTAATTGGTTAAAATTGATGGCATTGAAAACAGAGCAGCCCATGGATTATTTCACTAAAGATTCTGGGAATCTCTGGTACGGTAGTGTAAAAGTGTTACAATAAAATAACAAGTGTGTAAAGTGAGAGTGTGCATGACAATGTTTTATACAACTGTTTTTTGCCATGTAAATAATCTAATTAAAAAGGCTGATATGGATCTTTTACAAAATTACATACTGTAGTTGTGTAAGGGGTTTTTGTTTTGTTTTCTTAGGACAAGAAACTTAGAAATTACACCTAGTCCTAAAAGGACCTTTGCTCTGCTTTCAGAGTGATAGGATATTCAGGATGGGTAAGGTTAGGGAGTAGGAGGCTCCTCCTGTTGAGACTCATCAGGAAAAATTTAGGGCATTAATCTCAGTATGTCCCCTCGGAAGAAGGGGAAGCCAGCTCTGAAGCAGCCTCTCCAGTCAAAGCAGGCAGGGGGTGGCAAACCCTTGTGTCTAGGCTAGCAAGAACCTTTGACTCTTAGGAAAGCCCACCAACTCCAACAGTCATCTTCCGCAATAGATTAAACCTGTTGAACTACCCTTCTATCGCAGAATCTCAACATTTGTGGTTAGTGATGTGCCGCTCCTGGACATCTACAGAGTTGCCCAGATTTAAGTGACATATCAGTTTTTTCTGTACCAATTGTGGGTTCAACTGTTTAAAACAGTTCAAAATCAGTGCAAAATCATAAAAAAAATCTTTATTTGGCAATAACTTTACATGCATTTACAATTTTCATTCCCATGTGCCTCAAGTAGCACACGCGGGAAACACAGTTACGATGGTATATATATATATATATATATATATGTACATAGCCTTTAAACATATCCATGAGTCATACCTATCATGCCGTACATAATAAGATATAATGTACTTTATCATCCTATGATTGTATCCTTTACAATTTTAATTGTATCTATTCATTTAACATGTAATACTGTTAACATCAATCTTCTGTTGTTTTTTTTCTGGAAGATATAAACCACCTAGAAGTGAACCTTCTTAGGAGAACGACGGATTTGTGGCAGTTTTAAGAATTTGATAGAGCTAAACATTTTTTGACTTTGAAATGTTGACTTGCTTTGTTACTGGTGTGTTGGTTGTAATTAGTCACCTTGGATGCCCCTCAGTTTTAATTAAGAAAATTAACTTGTTGCTACTCTATAGAGATCATGATTCTCTATTGTCCTAACATTCATATTGTAATTTGACACTATTCTGTGGTACAATATGTTTATTTGAATCTCACTATCTTATTTTGATATATAAATGAAGTTTATCTATGATTGTGTTTATTTACTTTTAATTATTTTTGAAATACTAAATATGTTGTATCTGTTCCACAGTCAGTAAAAGGTGACATTAATAAATTGATAAATTTATTGCCTGATGAAATTGAAACCTTGATATAATCAGTGGAGTAAAGTCACGTAAAGTATTAGTTTTAGTGTGTTAACCTTTTTGCTGTTATGGTAGGATGTCTTTGGTTTGATTATCTCTGAAAAAAATACAAGTTGTCCAAAAGTTAGAGATATAAATTGTGAATCGCACAGATTGTGAGGTGAGTGAGGAACTGACTAAGATACCTGTAACACTATGACTCAGCTGAAACAGTGTTCCACCACCCTTATCTGTTATCTGTTTAAGCTGTTATGACAGCCATTACTACATGTTGAGCTGCAGCACAACTTTTACAGAGAACAATGTCAAAATTGCCATGGTCGAACAAATAATAATTAATAGATGTGTTAAAAGAAATACTATAATATATACTCAGAAGAGAGTGATTCGCAAATAGTTAGGATTAAGAATTCTCCTTTTCAACCTGACATTAACTCTATCTGGCAGAGTTTTGAAAGAGAGGAAAATAAGATTTGATCAAACTACCTCCTAGAAACTGTATTATAAACAACTTTTACATTAGTTTTGAAGTGAGTGCCAATTTTCTCATTTGGGAAAGAGGGAGGCACTCTTGGATGGAAAAAAAAAAGATTTCAAATAAGATATTTTTCTAAACCCTATTTTGATCCAAATATCTATATTTTACTAAAACTTATACTATGATATATGTTTAGTTGTTGTGTTAATGTAA
This sequence comes from Homalodisca vitripennis, assembly GCF_021130785.1. Lineage (NCBI taxonomy): Eukaryota > Metazoa > Arthropoda > Insecta > Hemiptera > Cicadellidae > Homalodisca > Homalodisca vitripennis. Next base: position 201,268,299 of record NC_060210.1, read on the forward strand.
TAAATACTTAATACTCTGTGTTATGTATGACAAAAGTGATTTATTTATTTGACATATGGTTCTGCCATAAAACAATAAATAAATACGTGGATCACTTCTGATATAGTGAGGCACCACTCCAACCCACCGTTCACTATTGGAAGGGTCAGTTTTCCAAGACCTGGCATTTGATTCTGATTTATCCAACTGTTCATTGGTAGTAAAGAAGAGTTTAAATAAGTAATAACACAAGGCTGAAACAAAATAACAGTTAACAACCAAGATAACAAGATTTTCTGACTAGTCAAAAATAGTCTCCACACAAAACACAGCCCCTGGAGATAAACTGACAATACTCTGTGTGACTAGAAGCGGTGGCAGTGAAGCTGTTCAACTTCAAGTTTTGACTATACCTGAAGATTAGATGTTTTGACCAATCAGTAGTGTAGTAGGTATTAGCCTACTCTGTACAGAGATAAGAACAGCTACATCCAATCTTTATATATATATATATATATATATATATATATATATATATATATATATTTCTTGTGTTTGTGTGTATGTGACTGAACTTTTCCAAAACGAATGGACCGATTTTGATGAAATTTTGTGTGAGTGTTGAAGGGGATTCGAGAATGGTTTAGATTCATGATTTGGTCCGATTTAAATAGTTTATTTAATTATTTGTAATTTATAAATTGTTGTTGATGTTGGAGTGTTTTATATTGGATCCAGCAGATTGCGCTACGACACGTAGTACAAAGTGAACTGATACTTTCAGCTGAAGTAGATTAGACCGGGGGTGAATTTACACGACCAGAACAGACCCATATTGACCGCAGAAACTTTTTAGTTGTATGATACACTTTCGTCATTGGGATAAAAAGGCTTATTGTTACTGAAATCGTCGAAGCACTTCAATAAATTATCATGGAATATTGGAGGGAATACGAATCTTATAAAAACTGTTTCACTTTACGACTTCAGGACCCCAAAACACTGTTCTTTAAACTTAAATCTAAAATGGATCAGGAGATTGGAATAGCTTTGAGTGACTATTGATTATCTCAGGAGTGTTTATTATGTCAGAGATAAAGAATAAATGAATATATTGTTCGAGTTTTCAACAGTAAAATGCGTGCGAAGCCGCGGGTAACTGCTAGTGTATTAGTAAAATGCAAACTTACATAGTAATAAATAATTATAGAAAAAAGTGACCAATAAAATAAACTTAAAAAAATGTATAATTAAAGTTTGAAGTGCGTATTAACAAAGACACAAACAATATATTTCACGCAAGAACCTAGAAAACGTGGGTTGAGCATGACTAACTCTCTGTTGGAGAGGAGGAGGACCTTCACACATCAACAATTATCACACCTACAATGTAAATTTGCTGTGAAGCAGTGCTAATGACAGGCTACAGACTGGAGATGGCCTAACCTTAGCGGCAAGGCTTTCTTATATTTATTGTATGTCTGGTGTATGAGCGTGTTTTATACAATATACACAAGAACCTACATAAAACGTGGGTTGAGCATGACAACTCTCTGTTGGAGAGGAGGAGGACCTTCACACATCAACAATTATCACACCTACAATGTAAATTTGCTGTGAAGCAGTGCTAATGACAGGCTACAGACTGGAGATGGCCTAACCTTAGCGGCAAGGCTTTCTTATATTTATTGTATGTCTGGTGTACGAGCGTGTTTTATACAATATACACAAGAACCTACATAAAACGTGGGTTGAGCATGACAACTCTCTGTTGGAGAGGAGGAGGACCTTCACACATCAACAATTATCACACCTACAATGTAAATTTGCTGTGAAGCAGTGCTAATGACAGGCTACAGACTGGAGATGGTCTGACCTTAGCGGCAAGGCTTTTCCATATCTGGTGTATGAGTGTGTTTTAGATCTAATTCATCATTCAAAAAGATATTTACAAGGAACAGTGTAATTAATACATTGGGAACCATACACTCAGGAAGGTGATGTATAGCGTGGTATACACAATGTTTTGATACGGTCTGTGTAAACTGGAAGACGTTTATATTAAATTAAAATTATTATTTATAAAATAATAGAAATAATAAAATATATTTTGCATCAAATTATGGTAATTGTTTGTAATTTGTACAATTATGTTTTTATACCAGCCTTAATTTGCTGCCTGCAAGGCTGTAAAACACCAAAATAAATAAAATTATCCTTTCGTTCCAAATTTCAAGCCGGAGAATTATTTTACACAGATTAATAAATATATAACGTACCTGTTGCGTACAATTGAGTAATACAGACGTAATATCTTTTGGAGACAGCACACACGTCATTGTGCATTTAGTTATTCAAGGTGCAGGAAAATAATAGGTTTTCTGTACCATTGATTACAGTCGTTATCATTACTGTGGTGGATTCAAAAAGATGGCCTTTGCTTAACATCAGAAAATAACTTTCGTATTCCAAATTCTATTAATCTATTTTGAGTTATAACATTTAATTATCACAGACAATTATTTTTGTAGACTATAACATCCTGCCCTACTCAGGTTCTGATGACGGCGCCGTATTAAAGACTGATATATAACTCCCCTCTTATTGAGACAAACGACTAATTCTTATATCGCTCATTTGCATTTCAGAAAATGTTGCAGAGAAATTTTCAAAAAATTACAGTTCGACGCCTCCGAATAAGAACATCGTAACTCAAATTTTATGTTTTTTTATATTTTTACTATAAACAATGGAGAAGAAAATCTTCTATTTTATGTATAAATTCTGTATTAAAACTGCTTTTTGTCTTTAAATTAATTAATAAAAAAAAAATTATGGTTGCCTGTAAAGTCGGTTTTACGGGCGAAGATTTTACGTGACAACGTCTTTTTCTCGGTAGAATATTTATTGATATGAATATTATTAAATTGCACAATAGGAACAAGGAATTGAATGAAAATAAGAATTGCACAAATTTTAACTATAGAAATATATTTTGTTTACTAAAACATTGTACATAATTTGAAATTAATTAAAATTTGTTATTGTAAATGGTAAAGTTGAATAAAACATTTACTAAAATTGGAATTTGAAATTCTTGCTAAACACAGTTAAATTCTAACTCCGCGCGTGGTGATTGGTCGGTTTAGTTCGTTTGTTTGGTCGCACTGTTATGACAGGTTAGAGGTTATAATTTGTTATTTTAAATGTTTGACTAGCAATACGCGCTGTTTCTTCTCAATCGACTGAATTACGATTGATTGCAGAGTGATTTAAACTAATAATTTACTTAACACTATCAACATTTGTCAATAGTATGACATAACCTATAAACTCAGTTTCTCAACTTTTGTAACATTTACTAAAATTGGAATTTGAAATTCTTGCTAAACACAGTTAAATTCTAACTCCGCGCGTGGTGATTGGTCGGTTTAGTTCGTTTGTTTGGTTGCACTGTTATGACAGGTTAGAGGTTATAATTTGTTATTTTAAATGTTTGACTAGCAATACGCGCTGTTTCTTCTCAATCGTCTGAATTACGATTGATTGCAGAGTGATTTAAACTAATAATTTACTTAACACTATCAACATTTAATTTGTCAATAGTATGACATAACCTATAAACTCAGTTTCTCAACTTTTGTGTCAATCTAACAATTAATCAATCAATCATAGTTTACGATAATGAAATATCAGTGTACAATTATTTACCTTTATTGTTGTAGTTGTTGTAAATGACGAATCTAAGCACTCCACATTTTCACGAATAAACATAGTTATCTGCTTTAGGCTATCCCGTGCGGCGGACCCACTGGACGGGCATCGTAACGTTACCGGGCGTTACACTTTTTCATGAGTGACTCCGAGCTGCAACCTAATTTAAGACGTTGTCACGTCAATAAAACATCGTATCTTACGTAAATTTACAACATTTCAAAACAATGTGATGTTATGTTTATAACATTTAAAGGCATTAGTTTAAAAACATAATGTTCTTGTTGTTCTATAAAATGAGCTGTTCTTATAAAAGTTATTTTGGAACTCATGAGTTGCCTCACTGATTATTGAAATCAGCTGTTCAATGTCAGAAAATAGTAATATTAGTATCTTGGTGTAGTAGTCAGCTGCTTATTGTGTATTGGTGTTTCAGCTTTGTTCTTATAGGTTATGTTTTTCCTTTTGGATAATTCAATGTAATCAGAAGTAGTATAACATTTAAAAATGACTTCAAGAGGTCGACTAATGGTAGACATGATAACAAAGCCTTCTACATCTTCAATAAAAGGTAAGTTTATTATTTCATGTATTGACTGTAATCAATAAAATAACTATAAAATAGTTGACTTGGCATGTTTTCAATTTCTTTAGATGTCTATTTTATTGACATACATGCCAATTAGGGATCCAATTATAATATTTAATATTGAGTATTGGCGAGGAAAGTTTAACAAATAGAGCTGATGACACATCTGCTGCAAGTGCAACCTACTACTACACACAACCTAACCTTTAGTAGGCTTGGCTATGTATATAGCCTAGAGACATTTTTAACTGGCCTCCTCAATAGTTGATGAGGAATGGTAATATGAATATCACCATAAATGGGCAAAGTCTTAAATGCTATATAACACATCCTTTTATATTACGTTATCTTTTAAGAACCATAACTAGTTAATGCCTATAAACCACTAATCAGTTTTTCCTACTAGAAATATTGTTCAATTAATGGCTTATTTATGTTATCATCAAACAAAATATATTAATATAAAACAATTTTATTAATTGCTGATACTGTTTTGCGGAGTACTTAATATTTGAGTATCTTTTGCTTCTCACATAAATGGGCATATTCTTTGTGCAGCCTAGTTCTACAACAAAATACTATAATAGGCCTACCTAATTCTATGGGGAAAAGTAAATTTGTTAAGTTTAACGAGATATATAAAATTTTTCTAGTCTAGCCACAAAGCCGATTTTCAATCTCCAGGAGGAGTCACTGTTGAGTACTCACATAATATGATTGTGAAGCATGTGGCACAGAATAAATTAACATGCTTTTATTAGTTGTGGGCTTTATTAGTCACTGTAGTTTTTATTTTGTTTCAGATTCTCAACAAGATCAGTGCTCAAATGACAAAGATTTGTTTTTATGTGTGGATGAACTCTTTGAAGATGAACCTGGCAGTATCTATCAGACTAACCAAGACAACTTAACTTGCCTCGAGATAGGTAATAATCTCCGTTCATCGCCTCTAAATCCAGAGCAGGCTGCAACTGCAGAAATTGTTGAAAATGTTAAATATAAAAATAGAAATAGAAAGATAGAAAATAGAAGACATAAATGACTACGAAGAGGAATTTTGGGATGATTCAGATTGGGAGCCGTTTGGTTGGTGAAGAAAGTGATGAATCAGAGAATGAGTTTAGCAGCATTAAAAGAAGTAATAAAAGAAAAGCCAGTAGACAATTATTTGCTCCAAGTAGCAAAAAAGCTACTATTCTAACAGGCCAATCAAACAATCCCCTGCCACTGGCTTATCAAAGCAACACTCAAGATTCCTCCTCCAGTGGTAGGAAAGAAAATCAGAACACAAATATTACTGATTTACCAGAAGTCGATTGTACCAATACTAATAATAAAAGGAAGCAAAATGTATGTGTGCTAAAAACTTGTCCTGGCAAAAAAGGAGTGTTTCTGTTGAAAATTGGCAAAGTGTGAAAGCCAAAAGATTGAAAAACCTTGGCTTGGAATATGTTAGCCCTACTACCAAAAAAATTGTTTCGGCTAAAACAATGGGTGTTGGTTGCATTTAAAAATGCCGATTGAAATGCCAAACCAGGGTAAACCAAGAGCAACGCCTTGTTATATTTGAAAACTTTTGGAATTAAGGCAATCATACGAGGCAGTGGGATTTCATAGTGAAAACTGCTACCAAGACAGACAAAAAAACTGCAACCCCCAAAGAAAATAGAGATTAAAGAAGAAATTATTCAATTAAATATACTATTCCAGTTCAAAACACCTCTATTCAAGTATGCAAAAAAATGTACTTAGATACATTAAGCATAACTGATATGTGGGTTAGGACAGCGTTCAATAAACTGGAAAGGTCTGATGAAGTTACAGTAACCCCAGATAAAAGGGGGAAACACACTTAGCGTGGTAAGCGGATTATAAGCCATTCTATTAAACAAAGTGTAAGAAATCACATTAAATCTTTTAAAAGTGTCGAATCCCACTATGTAAGAAAGGAAAGTAAGCGACAGTATCTTGAGCAAGGATTGAGCATCGCAAAAATGTATCGGCTATACCAGGAATGGATAAAAGACCAAAGTGGAGAAAGTGCAACAATCAGGCAATATACTGATATATTTAATTAAGAATTCAATCTGGGCTTTTTTTCCCAAGAAAGACCAGTGTGAGTTATGTAATGCTTTTGAATTATGTGATGCAGGAAAAAAAGAATCAATTGCTAAAGAAATAGAACTCCACTTGAAAAACAAAAATGCTGTCAGAGAAATGAAAGATAGAGATAAGAAAAGAGCACAAAGTGACAAGTCAGTAAGTGTAGCTGTCTTCGACTTGCAGAAGACCTTGAACATCCCTCAATCCGATGTAAGTATATTTTATTACAAAAGAAAGTACGCTTGTTACAATTTCACAATTTTTTATATTGGTAATAACAAAGGATACAGCTACTTCTGGCATGAAGAAATAGGAAAAAAAGGTTCCAATGAACTTGCTAGCTTCGTTATGGATTTTATCTTGTCTAGAGTAAAAGATGGTGTCAAGGAATTTACTTTTTACTCCGATAACTGCCCTGGCCAAAACAGAAATCGTATCATGTACAGTATGTATTCAGTTATGGCGGAAAACTGAGTGTAACGATCACTCATCGCTTTTTAGAAAAAGGGTGACAGGTGAATGAAGGTGATTCTATGCATGCACTAATTGAGAGGAGGAGCAAGAACCAAACCATTTATGTTCCTGAACAATGGGTCATGCTCATACGGATGGCTAAGTCAAGTGGAGAAAAAATATATTGTTAAAGAGGTATGTCAAAAAGACATTGTAAAACGTAAAGATCTGGTAACATTTGATAACAGGAACTGGCAGATTGATATAAATGGAGAAAAAATTAAGTGGAACTGTATAAAGGAAGTTCAAATGGAAAAGGATAACCCTACAACACTGACTTTAAAATATAACCATACTGAGGAGACATGCTTTGTACTTGATCTGTACCATAAGCACACTGGAAGCAGAAGAAATATTGAAGACTTAGTTTTAGGACCTGCTTACAAGTCTAAGTTAGCAATAACAACTTCAAAATATAAAGATCTTTTATCTTTGTGCAATGGTATGCAAATTCCAGTAATGTACCAACATTTTTTTAGAAAACTAAAACATAGCAAGACCACCACAAGTGTAGAAAGTGATTGTGAATAGAGTTGTATTTATGAATACTAAATATTGTGTATTCAGAATTTGTTGTATTCCAATTTAAAACAGTTTTATGTTTCTATAAGGTTTAAATATTGTTTGAAGTAGTAATTTGAGCTGTTTTAAAGCATAAAAACTACTGTATTCTGCATTGTGTATGTAATATAAATCTTAATTTGTTTCTTAATAGTAAAATAATAATAGCTTTATATAGTTTTAATCATGAAAATGTTTCTTTAATAAATAAAATTAACTGTTCCTTTCTAAAACAATAACTTTTACTCATTGTATTTACCCGAGTCAAAACAGTGAAGATGAAATTTCTTCGATATAAGAACATCTTAACTCAAGATACGACGTTCTTATTTGGAAATCTGTGAGTAGAAGATAAAATTTCTTCCATATAAGAACATCTTAACTCAAGATACGACGTTCTTATTTGGAAATCTGTGAGTAGAAGATAAAATTTCTTCCATATAAGAACATCTTAACTCAAGATACGATGTTCTTATTTGGAAAACTGTGAGTATAAAAAATCGTAACTCAGTAAAAAATCTAAGTAATAAAAATTCTTCATGCACAATACTACTAAAATGTGTGTCAGCATAAGTGTATTTATCAATACAAAATTCATTACTTTAGAGAGAATAGTCTGGGCTCAGGGATTTTCTATAACTTTCAAACTGCTCTCCAGAAAAATTGCAGATTTTGAGATACGATGTTCTTATTCGGAGGCGTCGAGTTGTTGACTCTACTGAGACTCTACGTTTTGGAAACAACTCTGTATTTTAGGTCTGCTCAGATCAGTGGCCGAGATTTACGTTCTAGATGTGACTAGGTAGGGGTGATTACCGAACTGTGAGCAGTTTGAGCAGGGCGCTGGGATAAGTTTGACATATTAAACATAAAGACTTCCAATTGTAAAGTTAGACAATTCATTTGTAATAACTGTAATGAAATATAATAAATGTGATATTTGAAGTATTGTTAATTTGTAAAGAGAGGCATGTTCAACTGTTGGACACATTAATAGACAAATAATTATACTCTGCACACAACACCTCAATGGACAAAATGAGTCTACTCTGCACTCAACACATCAATAGATAAAATATAAATCTAAATGGTATTCAAGGTTGTTCTATAAACGAATGTAAGCTGAGGAACGTTATACTGTCAGCTGTCAGACCCATTATTAATATTATATAAATATGAAGTATCGTAAAGAAAAAAATGTAAATGTTGAAAAAGCTGTTATCTAATATCTAGTTTTAAGCAAATCCACTCACTTTTCAAACGATACAATTTTCCTTAAATAGGGCTTTAAGAATAATTTAACCAATAGGCGCACCTTCGACGCTAGAGAATTATGTTGACTTGCCATTAATATCAATTTCCTCTACAACAAAAGAAGAAGAGGCAAGACATATAGGGATGTTTTGGTTGTACAAGGATAACAATTCATATTCAGGTGATTGTTTCTCATTTTGTTTGATTTAACAGCTTCGGATCGGGCTGTCGATGTAGGAAAACTTTACACCCTATTAAAACTCTAAGATATGTAACCCGGTTCAAAGTTCGAGAATTCCTGTAATCTCAGGGGCGACCGGAGTTGTGGTAATTCAAGGCCTGGGAGAGCCGGGGGCCGGGTCTCATTTGTTTACAAAGGCTGCGCCGCCCGTCAGTACGCACTTCAAACTGCGAGGCAGGGCCGTAACTGTCTACTAAGTGGGGGGACAATTTGGTAATTTTCGAGGGGGCGTTCTAATTCCTAGTCTGACATCTCACGAATGGATGTAGCTGTAGGAAGTTAAATTCTCACATTCCGAATACACTGAGTGAGAAGATTCCCAATCATATTTTTGGTGAGAGGCCCCCCATATTTCTCCACACCCGGGGTAACACAAACGCAGGTTACGCTCCTGAGCTGAGGCCGCAGTACTGGCCGCTCTCCAACGTCCCCGAGGACCTGAGGACGTCCCCGCGCATGGCTGATGCCTTATTAAAATGTACGAACTCGCCGCGGCCGCCCTCGCGTGCTAAGCGTGTTCTGGTTCGTATTTCGCTTTGTCGAAATCACCACCGCTGGAAGAATTCCAGGGACGCAGTAAATACTCGACTAGGAACGCCGGGAGCGCTAACAAATCGCACAGCGCGCGTGCGTCACAACACAACAATGGAGAAGATTTACTTTGTTTTCGTCCTCAGCAGGATATCACAATGGGATTGCGTAGTTGTGGTTTGTCCTTGAATACCACTCTGGCACTAAATTTAATATACCCCTGAAAACCAATATGTGAAATTGAAAATATTATTTTAACACATTTCATTAAATAAAAACGTATACGTGCAGTATACTGCACTACCGAAGTATTGTTGTGGTTGATTTACGAGCCTTCACCAACCAATTAATAGAAGGTTTACAAAACAGGATCCCTCAACGGTCGCTATACGCCGAGTAATGTCTTCTATGTTGATCGATGCTGCTGATAATTCATATTCACTGTTCGAAGTTTGTCTTTGACGATGAAAGGATTTTGAAGCAATCATGAAATTCCGGACATTTGCCATCGTTCAGTGATACTAAAATCAGTAACACTAAGTTTCGAGATTTGCAATTTGATCTCTTCTTCAGGTGAATAGCGAACCTACTACATAACTAAAATCTAGGATAAAATAAACAAATTATACCAGAGCGTTGTGGCACACATAGGTCAGGAAGCACACCACCATGTGGTATGTCAATTCCATGTAGGCTAACTCTAAAAAGATTTTGACACGCAATATTACTGTACTGATTTATTATGTGAACGACGGCAAATCTTATTTCCTTCACTTCTATTCATTCACACAGCGGGAATTTCAAAATTACATATTCTTGTGTGGTTAAACAGCAGGATTGCGTGGTTTTATAATTGCCTCACACGGAACAACAAGCAACTGAATAGTTTGATTACTAGGCTATAGATTTACTGATTCGTACAAAAAAAGTATTAATAAGTACATTTATAACTGTTTAAGAGTTCTAAATGTTTATGTCATGGAGTAAAATAATATATGGGAAAGAAATTAACTTTTATACAGTTTTATTGAATATTCTGAAACGAAAATATGCTTTCCAATACGTCGTGATTTATATGTGTAACGTTAGTGATAATGAAAATGACAACAATTGCATCGCTATAGCCAATATTGTTACATTAACAAAACAAAACAAACGTACAGGTCCATTGATACATATTAACAACTCTGTTCATTCACACAAAACTACATTCGCTCGACATAGTTCCATCATTCTGACTTTTACATTTAACTTTAGAATATTCCCAGCGACACATTAGACAGCAATAGGTGTTTCAATCGAGTGCCATACTTGTTATAGTTTGTAACGTGTTTGATGCTGCCCGGGAGCTTGTTGGTCATACTGACACCATTGTCCTGTGCCGCAGAACACGAAAGTTGCCCCTGCCTCATACGGGTGAATATCCTCACCTCTCACCGTTTAAACCTGGTATTGGCAATATAGAACCTGATATGTGCCAGTCACTTAGACTCTGATCCTCTTAACGATGAATGCTGAATTAATATGACCTTATGTATGCCTTCTAGCGGTAGAAACATTCCATAGAGCTCCATCATATTACAATGTATGTGCTTTTACGAGACACGTCCAGAAAGTAAGTGTACTGGTACTCTCACAGCTGTAGGGAATACTTTTTCTACATGTTGTCAACACTGCCGCGTAGCCTGAATCCTCCCCTTCAAAACGAGACCAATCCGAGGTTAGTGTGTTGAAAACTCTTGACACAGTACAATCTCTCGCGAAAAATGTCGATCGTATCTCCCGCCAAGTGCGAAATTCGCGCCGTCATTCGTTACCTCGTTGTGAAGGGAAAAAGCTCAGGTTGAAATTTATAATGAGGTGAACTAATGACTTCGATTTTGAAATTTCTGTGTGAAGCTGCGGGTAACAGCTGGTTACGAGTTGCCCTCGTTCGACGTGAAGAGGGCAGAATTAAAAGGTGCAACATTATGCGTAATATAAATCTTTATTGAAAACACAACTCGTTTTGCTCAACTCAGTTATTTCAACATTACATATACGGTACACTTTTATTGCAAGCAGTTAGTATAAAACATTTATAAATCTTATAAACTCGTTTACTTGGTTGAAAAAGTATTGGCAAGTTCGTAGAAATTGTCGTTTTAAGATATACTGTATTTTAATGGGTAATGCTGCTTTAAAAGTTAGTAAAATAACTGTTTTCTTACTGAGTTGAAAAGATATTTCTTAATTAACACAGTGTGTACACATAACAGTAACATAATTTTATGTATCTGCCTAACACATTTCAAATGCACATTATAGCAACTAGTGATCCGTATTTATTTGTAAATAAATCTAAGTCACTTTAAGGCTTATAATTGTGGAAGATGACGATAAACATTTGATTCCTAAGAACAATCCCTGCTGTACACCAGACACAGTAGTCACTTTATGGGTTATAAGTGTAAAAGATTACGATAAACATTTCATTTCTAAGAACAATCCCTGCGGTATTCCAGACAGTACTCCTGGCAGTAGTGCCCCACATAGTGTCCGGTCTGGCGGCTCATTACGCGTGATGCAAGTGCTGAGAGGTCAAGGTGCAGTCCCGCTTCACCTGGTCGTCCCGGCCACAGACCACAGGGGACCGACAATTGTGCGCGGGGAACGTAATTGGCGCTTCCCGTGCGGCGCGCGTCGCGAGTCAGTCGACCATGGAGGCTAGGTGCGCTCTGTGTCAGGGAGTGGGGTGTGCGGGAATCTGTGCTGGACCGAGTCAGAGATGTCAGGCTCCGGGATTCACCGTGGAGAACGAGTGTGACGATCTAGACGTCGGCCAGGGATCAGGAAACCTCGTTCCGCAGAGGTGCCCTGAAGGTCTGAAATTTCCGCCTGAAATGCCTTTGAAACAAGACCGTGAACGAGTACAAGTGCACTTGATGGATGGATGGAACGACGACGTCAAAGTTTCACCTCTGAAGATGTTCAACGGTGTACACTCGCTACACGATGCTGCTGAGGTGGAGGATACTGTGGCTGAGGACTGTGCCAGTCTTGTAGAAGTGCTGTTGTCACAGAAGAGAGTGCCTTGTGAGAGTGAGCTAGTGCCAGAAGATTGTGAGGGTGTGCAAGTCTCACTTCTGGAGACGTGTGGCTTGTGCGGACTTCAGGATGAAAAAGAAGTGGTCGAGTCTCACAGAGATGCATGTCCAACAGCTAGGCAAGGTGAGTTCGGTGACAGTTTCGTAAATTTATTCTTTTTTGTGTTATCATTTCCATATAGCTAAAAATATTGTGAGAACAGTTCCTTCTTCTGAAGGGAACTGAATCCAATTTACTGCAACTTTCACAAAGACATGAGTATGAACTAGTACTCGTGTCTTTATCCGTGGACCGTGAATATTCCCAACACTATATGCTCTTGTTAATCATTTAATTTTCAGTACCCACTAATTTTACTGAGCGAAGAAAGACTTATGTATGTAAGTGGGTGGAAGATGAACATTTACCAAATTCGAAGTTACTTAATACAAAATTAGAGGTCATTAATAAAAATGAATACCTTCCAGCAATATACACTCTAGTCAAAACTGCTAACGCATCGTCAGTTTAGCTCATTCGTTTCCATCACTTCAATAATGAGGCGGCGGCAGGGCCGTACTCAGCTGTAGCGGTCCCCGGACTTTTCCGGGGATATTTCCCTGTTAGAATTGTCAAAAAACCCCGGTCTGAGTACGGGCCTGGGCGGCGGAGAATCCCTAGAAAGTAACTAGTCATTGTTAGATTTGTATGGGACTGGGGTAGATTTAAAGCTCTCAATTTCAAATCTCAATTCAAAAGTTAATGGTCAAGCTCTAAAGGCGTCTTTGAGGGAAAAAGACAGTTAAAAGAAAGAATGTAAATAGTGACAGTGAGTAGCGTGTTTTTTCCTGTAGTTCGAGGGCATATAATTTCCCGCCTAAACATTAAATGGAATGCAACAAAAACCAGGCTTGAAAGTAGAAGTCATAAACGTACGCTAACTGTGTTTTATACAAAGGTTACAATAATCTTAATAGTACAAACGCGTTTGTAATAGATAAAGTTATTAAGGGAATTGTAAAACAGCCAGACCATCTGGTTGGTCTATGAATTATTTAAAGTAAATTTTCTACGGCGATAAGCAGCAACGAGGCGAGCTTGTATGTCCGTCCCAGACCTCAGGTCTAGCAAATCTGCGAGCGAGACAAGCCAATATAATCAGCATATTGGCTATCAATAATTACTTCGCTTGTCCCAGGTGGACAAGGTAAACCTCGCCGTCGATGGGGACTCGGTGGGGGAACCGACCACTGCGGTAGCCCATGTTATAAGACACCGCGCCTCCCAGCGTCTGTCAGAGATAACGTGTATTAGAACTGTCGGTGACTGTAGCACTTATCTGTACCCTCGATCTTAGCTCACTACTCTCCCTTTATTCTACTCGATAAGATATCACGTAGGGCCGATAAGGATACCAATGGGCGATAAGGATAGGCAGAATAAGGGTGTAAACGAGATTCCCCTCATTCTTCTAGATGAAGGTAAGTTGTACATTCACTCACGTAACAGATTTTATTTTTCTACATGTTCGTTTTCCAGGTCGCATCTTGAGTAAAAGTCGCGTTATAGCTACCGGTTTATAATGGAAATTCGTCTGTAGAACTTCTGTTACAGACTTTCATAATGGGCCACAATGGAGTTAACATTTTCTATCAATCGGAAAGGTCTTGCAAATCCCACTACATGTTGCAAACCATCTTTCAATCTCTACGAGTCACATGCAAGAAGAGTTTAGAAGCAATTGAAAAACTTAAAATGACAATTTTTTACAATAATGTCCTACCCATTACTCTCTAATCCACATAATAAATCAATCACGTTATAATTACATTATTCAGTTCGTCACTTTGGATGGCAAACTTTTGGTTATGGACAGTGTTTCTTTGGATTCCAATTTTGATTTTACGAGTCATGTAAAATATATATGTAAAAGCGTCGTGATCAAGTTGAAGACGTTATATAGACGTGTAAAATACTGCCAGTGTCTGCTGAGTTGGAAATTGTCCGCTCACCAATTTTTCCTACTGTGTACTATGCTCTTTCATCTTTCGCTCATTGCTTTACTCGGAAAAATGTAATAATGCTCACTAGATTGTAAAACAGAACTCTGAGATTTGTCTACAGTCTCAAAATATTTGATCAAATCAGTGAATTTACGTTAGATTCTAAGACTGGCAAGCCTGAATATCTCAGGCAAAAGCTTATTTTCAGGAATGGAATAAACACTCACAGTACTCGACAGGATGGCCTACTTCATTTACCAAGGGTTCGTCTAGAAATCGGCAAGAAAGCTTTTAGATCTTTGGACCGGAAATATACAGTACTTTGCCCCCAGCTTTGAACAGCCTTAACTAGCTACTGTTACTGTAACTACAGTTCGTTTAAAAATTACGTCAAAAAGATTTTTATATAATTTTATTTAGTTTTATATTGAATGATAATTATTTATCTTTATGCTTTGGCAAGAGTTGTCTTGTAATTCAGAGTCTGTAACTTTGAAGAAGCTTGCTGAGTAAAGACATTATTTATTTATTTATTTTATAAAATTTGCGGAAAACTTTGCACATCGTAACCGATCATAACCTCCAGACTCTTTATACAGGGCTGTTCTAATGTCCCGTTTAATACTTTTTTACGGTTCGATTAAAAAAAAAATACATCCAGCACATTAATACAGAATCTAAAGAAAGGGATTACACAAGGGGCATTCTCTACCATTGTTGACTCTCTCAAGGGACATGTCTATGAGAAACTAGAGAAACTTCAATTTAACAGGCATATGTGTAGTTGTAAACAATTTTATGGGTTTTCATGATACAAAAACAAAATTATTAAAAATTCAAATAGGATACTAACAACAAAAAGGCGGTTATATACGGTTCTTAAAAACTTTAAACCCAATAGTACTCATAATTGTATGTGGTTAAAAAACAAACTCAAAAATGAATTCAAGATTCAGGGCCAAAATGATGTTTAGTGTGACACAATTTAGTTACCTTTCAAATTTGTTGTTTTAAAGTGCCCTTGTTCAATACGTACAAACATATACCTTTAAACCACCGTCACTTGTATCACGTGCACTTTGGCTGTAATTATATTAAATACCTTTTAGTGCTCTTGATGAGCCTAACCATGTATAAGACCACACAGACTACTTATGCCATATTCAAAGATTAGCCACGAAATATGACTATTTGTCCATGGTCGGACAAATTTCCAGTTTATATCCTCGGGTTTGTCTTGCCATGACGTAGTCACGTGGCCTGCTTAGTCCCTCAGAGGAGATAAAGGGTTGATGGTGTAATACTAAGTGGCGTTAAAACAAATTACGTTAGCTAAACCTAAGCGATCTGTAAACAACTAACAAGCGGGACTTGTAGGAATGAGTGAATGAGCGTAAGTGCAGCATGTACACTCTACTCACTGTAACTTATCAGCGGACCTACTAATGTTCTGATTACCTTATAACAATAAACATAACGGTATCAATAATTTATAAGGTTTATAATCTGATTAGTTAATCTTGTTTTCTTCAACCAAAATACTTATAATAAGGTTGTAGTAGTTAGAACGTGTACTATTAGTTGACATAGTTTACATTTCATCCACATGTGACCATAATAAGATTTATACATTACTAGCAGTTACTCGCGGCTTCGCACGTAATTTCGTAGGCTTTGCATGTGTATAAGCACTTCTGGTTCGAGTGTTTTTAATTTCAGACATAAATATCGAGTCTGCATTTATTGCCACTCTCAATAAAATTTTTCAAAAATGTATATTTATAGCAATTGTAATTTAGTCCGGTGTTATTAATTGTTTGTACATAGTCAATTTTGTAATTTTGCCTTGTTTCCCGATCAAGAATGCATATATACATACACAGACTTGAGAAGCCTAGTTCTGTTAAAAAACAACTAAGATGTGTTCTATCAAAGTTTTTAAATTTATAGCTGAAGTTAGATACAGTAATAAATATGTCTTTTATATCTAATACTTAATATTTGCTATAACTTTACAGTTAAATGTAACTATATTTTTCCTAAAATATTTAATTTTCTTATCTGGCTAACCTAACCTAACCTAACCTAACTTAACCTAACCTAACCTAACCTAACCTAAATTTCCTTAATCTGTGCACAACAGATTGAAATAAATGTTTTCAAGATAACATATTGAAAACAGTAATTAAATTCATTAATTATATGGTTGTGATGTCATAAAAGAATGTTTAAACAGAACAGTTGATTAAATGTAACATGCTTTTTTAATTAATATTTTGAGATCAAGATGGGATTTGTAACCACCTTTAGAGAGCAGTGGGGCGTAGCCCGGAAGGATGTTAGAAATAAGAGTAGGCCTATATTAATCCCAGGGACCCTAAGAATGTGTCAGTAAAATCAGTTGAATAGTTTATGCGTGAAAGCAAAGTAAACAAAGGCACTTCTGCATTTATAATATTATTAGAATGTTGTATACTTACACTATAGATACGTGTACGCTCATTCTGGATGACAAAACACCAAATAAACACAAGAGACTTACTGTGACTTTTGTAACATATTATAACGATGACTAGTGTCCGAAACCTAATTACTGTGACTAATATATTTTCTCGACCGATAAATATTACGGCTTGTTTACTTTCCGTGAGTAACTTTCCGGACAGCTTACGATGTTACGCTATGTGTAATATACTAGTAAACTTGTTATTGTTTTGAAAACGAGATGGATAAAGACCGAAATTTAGGTCGCTAATTTTGTATACTTAAAACAATTTAAATATTAGACGAAACCTTTGGTTTCGAAAAGTCTCGTACAAAGAATTAATAATATTGGAACAGTGTTGTTTTAATAACTACCAGTGATAAATGTTTCTAACTGCCCGGAGTCTTTAATTTAAATACTGCTTACATCGATAGATAGTACGCCATGACTGTACCTTGAAAAATGTAATCAATAATATATCCAATAATCAATAATAACACGCCTTCAGTTTCCATATTGCATCATTTGAATTTTTATTATATAAATACCTAAACCTGTATTAAGAATTATTCTATTTGACCACACTATATTATAGAACTAGGATTACTGCTTTTGCTTCACTGATCAATGCCAAATATCAAAGAGATGTTCTCAGTCTAACCAAACAGTGTGTACAATTGTGGAAAATTAGTTTTAAGTCATTTAAAGCTAGAAAAGTTGTACTTCATTACTTACAGAGTTTATAAACGTAGCAAAGTATCAAATCAACCGCTAATATCTAGGTTGATGTCTGTAGTATTCAGTTATTCTATTATTTTAATCCATATCGTAACGAATAAACTAATACAATCTCTTACACACCAAGTAACTCTCAGAATATAATCCATATTAACTTCATAACTCATCTTATTTTCTTGTTACAACTTCTAACGTTAAATCTACTTACGCAAAATATTGTTTACCGAACATCATATTTCTACATTCAGTTTTCTTACATCGTCTACTCGTCCTATATGTCAGTTCACAGTTCTGCGGCAATGAAGAATTCAGGAATATCGCCTTGCACTTGTTTTTTCTGACAACTTGTAAGGATAAATGTGTTTGACCATCGTATTATTGACGAAGTTAAATGTTTCACGCACAAGTATGTTAAATAGAACAGTTTTCTGATCAAATATTAAAACAAGGAGGCAAGTGGATGTTGTTTCTTAAAAACTTGTAAGCCCAAATATGTAAGCTCCAGTAATTGCTGAACTTATAAACAACCCACATGTGAAACACATATAACCACTGGCGGGTTAACCAAAAGAAAGTAATTTTACCTGTATAATTCTTGTTTATTGTTGAATGTGACCGGCGAATCTTCCTGAGATTCATATTTATTATCAGATCTTGCTAAAATATATTGCTAATTTAATCTTGGTATCAGAATAACTAAAACAATTGCTTAAGAAATATATAATTTATTAAAACATTGAAACAAAGTTTGTATCGTACATAAATAAGGATCATCTGTTTACAAACCTTTTTCATATAAAAAGCATCAAAAATAAAATTAGGAAAAATTTTGTAATTCTATTTCGTAAAAACATTAACGGAAGATGAAAACGAGAGGTGGGTTATATAAATAGGAAATGATATGAGTAATACGACATAAAGTAGTAAACCATGAAGTATCTGCTGAGGGCATTTTGTATTACAGTATAAAACCAAACAGTTCATATACCAAAATATTAAGCACCAAAGTATCTATATTTGGTACTAAAAAATGCTGTATAAAATGCATGAAATGGGCAGGAAGAATTGGGAGAGCATTGCACCACATTATAAATATTTTACATTAAAATGGATTTATCGTGTCACTTAGACAGTATAATTAGATGTATAAAAATATTAGCTTTTCAATGCCAGTGTTCATATAAATATAATACCAACTTTAACTTACATGCCATAAAGCCAGAATAGAGCTTTGAAAGAAAAATACAGAGGAACTGTTAAACTGTTATTAGTTCAAGTCATCTCTTCAATAATAAAACTGCATCCGACTTTTTCGTAAAACGATTAATTTGTATGAGAGAGAGAAAAAAGATTCGCGATATTCGCACGTTTTCCCTCCTTGTCATTGCAAATATAATCACGTTAAAGCTGGTGGGAATTTTTATTTATAATTTCATGAATATCTATTATTAGGACAGTTTACAATATCAATCTCTAGATTTGCAGTTGTATGAATAAATACAGTCAACGTCAATTTTTCAGTGTGTACACAAATATTGTGTGATTTTCATGGTCCTTGGAAGTTGAAGTGAAGAACACAATGGTTTGCGTCGAGGTAAGTTTTAAAATCTGGTTTACGTACTTTCCTTGAAAACAATAGCATTGGATTATATATATTCTAAAATCCAAATGCTACATCCAAATCCAGACATCTCTCCGAGGTTAATAACTAGAATCAGTCAACAGAATCCGCTAGTGTAGCGCTAGGTAGTACTAGGCCTGGCAATATAGTAGCGTTGTGATAAAGCTGTTATTACTGTTCATGTGCCCTTTAAAATTATTTAAATGATGTACCGTACCTTATTAAATTGAGTCTCTATTTACCTCAAGTAAGTAGCCATGAAAAAGGTTTGGGGGGAGGGGGGAGTAAAATTGGGGAATGTACCCCGGAAACATTCAAATTTTTAAAACTTTCAAATTTAAGAAGCCAAATAGTGAATTTTGCACAGTTTTTATGCCTTTGAATAAGTTTTATTGAAGATTGATATTCATAATTGTGGAAGCACTGCTTTAGTAGGATGTGTAGGATTAATAATTTAAATCGATTACACTTATGTGGTAATGTAATTACAAAAATGCTTTTATTGTCTTTAAAACACAGCACATACCTATGTATAAAAATGCAATTTGAGACTCGATAATATGTAAAAGAGTTTTTACAAAAATCAAATTCTTGTACCCGTAGTGGACAGCAAGTAAGGCAAGTGCAGTCAACCGCTCATTTCCCATTTTGTTCTTTAAAAAGTTCTTGACCCGTTTCAAAGTTGAGAACAATCTTTCAGCAGTTCATGTCAGTTATATTGAATTATGTAAATAATAATAATAGTTTTCTGAAAATTTGAGGGGGTTGGACTCCTTGGACCCCCTCTCTTGCTACGTCCTTGCTTTATCTACAGCGATTTGTTATAGAGGTAAGTTGAAGTGATTCATATCTTGAGGAGGATGGGGTGTAGACGCTGTCATCCCTATCCGTCATATACTCGTATATTTCAACTGGTTATAACTCTGCTGAAGCTACATGTCGAATTTACTCTTCACTATGGTCTCGATAAACAAAAAACAATTCTAATACCTGTATTTCGTAAAAAAATGAAGAACATTTATGGCTTTTCAATAACGAATATTATTAAAACAAATTCAGTTTAAACTGAAATTTACACAAAATTTGAGTAAAGAAGTTAAGGATTACAATGTATATGTTATACGAAGGCTTTCTAAAACAAGTTTTACCCCGGAGTCTTACCTTCAACATGGAGGATAACAGTGTATTCTTATAAAAACAAGTCACTATTTATATGACAACATTGAAATGGCTTAGTTATCAAAAGTTTTTGGTGGGATCGTCCAAATGTTATTTTCCCTACCGCTGTACTCCCTCGTGGGGTACATATCTTTAAAGTGATTTTAACATATTATATGTTTTTACATCCTACTTTTCCAACTGACTTCATATAGAAAGTACATAAAGTACCAAGAGTGCAATTAATTAACGTCCTGCTTATATAGTGTCCATATTTGACTAAATACGAAACCGTTATACCTTTGAGTAAAACCTTTAACCTTTAATCTATCTAACCTTTAAGTAATCAATAACCTTGAAGTATCTGTAATTGTTACTCGGAATGAAAACCAGAACCTCGCCTCACCCGAGGTCAGTTATATGAATTGAGAATTTAGGCTCCCAAAGTCTAAATTGTGGTTACGCCAGTGAGAGGAAACAAAAACAAAGACCTGCTAATTTAGCTTTGCCCTTCCGAGCGAGTTGCATCATCATTGTATCAACATCACAGCACAGCATCACAGCACAACATCACAACACTGCAGACTGTGCTGTTTGTTGCTTGCTGAACGGTGAGCACATATAACAACAACTCTACACTGTTGTCATGGACTTGTGCTCATATTCACTCTTTAACATGAGCAAGCATCTTGTTTAAGATTTAAAAATTCTAACAAAATATTTTGGCAAAGATTTATATGATCTATTTTACGTTTTAAATTATTCTTGGCCCCTGCAGCTGAATGGTTAGTATCCCTCCAGAGACTCAGGTCAGAACCTCAGTTTAGACAGGGTATATTCGCTTGGTAACAAACTCGTCTGGGCTTAGTCCGGGCTAGAACTTCATATCACCCACAAACAATCTCTCTCTGTAAAACTTTTAATAGCAATATTACAAATTTACATGATCTGATATTTTTAAAAATTGTTTCACGTGTTGATGGACTTTTTAAAACAGAAGCTTTAGAAAATAGATTATGATTATTTTGGAAAGTCAGAGTAGTTATTCGTGTCTGCTTTTCTTATTAAGTGGAAAAACCTTATAAAGTGTATATGATTTTAATGTGCTATAAATGTTATAACATTTGGTATGGAAACTAATGAAGAGTAACATAACAATCGTAGTTTTGGTACATTGAACATTAATCCAAAGACGAACAGTGGATAGTAACGAAATGTAATTGGTTGTTATGTATAATTAGTAGGGTTTTCTTTCCGTAAAGACGAAAAGTTTTAAAAATCTAAACGCTGAGATAAACATTTAAGATTTGAATGTTAAAAAGAAGACATGTATGAGATGGAAGACGCGAAGTAATTTGGCATAATTTTACATTGTGGAAAAGCTGATTCTTTGTTAGAAGTTCAGTATTGATGATGGGTTATTAGTTTTAGGGATAAATGTAAATGTATAATCGTTATGTATTATAAAAGAAATTTGGAAGTTTTCGAAGACTAGTGTCTCCATACTTCTTCACTGCAAAAAAAAAAAAAAAAAAATAAATAAAAAAATAAATAAATAAAACAAATACGGCGATGAAAACATTTTGCAAAAATATGAAACATGGTGCCCTCTTAATACATCTTTTTATTCAATGACCATGCAATGTTACAAGACAGAACATTTAGTTTTGAGGATTGGCATCCATCCTAGTCTTGAGGAGTAAAAAGACTTAATACATATTGAAACAAACAAATAACAACTTTAACAAACTATTGTTGTATTGCATACCTACATACCAGGTGACCTATACTCGTGTTTGATGTCCTTGTTGACCTTTCGTCTGAACACAGTAAACAACTGCTCTTACGTGTGTAGTAAACTTGGTGTTAGGATATACTGCATTTACATTTTGTAGAATTTTGTCAGCCAAACCACCCACCCATCGTGTATGTAGCTACTCTCCATCATAAACGTAGCTACTCTACATCATATATGTAGCTAATCTCCATCATATATGTAGCTGCTCTCCATCATAAACGTAGCTAATCTCCATCATAAACGTAGCTACTCTCCATCATATACGTAGCTGCTCTCCATCATATACGTAGCTGCTCTCCATCATTTATGTAGCTATTCTCCATCATATACGTAGCTACTCTTCATCATATATGTAGCTAATCCCCATCATTTATGTAGCTATTCTCCATCGTATATATAGATACTCTCCATCATATATGTAGCTAAATGGCACGTTAGTTGAAAGTAATTCATCGGATAAAGTTATAAGTAAATAATTTAAGTCACGTTATACAATTATATTATTTAAATTAAATGTCTCTAATCTCTTACGGCCAGAAGAATGCCTTCGTCACATTTTTGCTGTAATACATGTTTGTGTGGCCTCAAGTCTTATTTGTTAGCCCTCACTAAACAACGCAACTTTTCTAAAGTTTTCTCAGAAATTTGGGATAGACATTTATTTTGTTACGTATTAAGAACTGATTGTAGGTATGTTTTACTTTCACCGCCATCAGTTCTTTCGGTAGTGCCCCGCACTGATGGCCGGAGGCATTAGTAGATAAGATAAGGCAGAACTTAACCCAAACCAATCTTGTAAAATAATGTTAATTATACTTCCGCAGAGTATAAAACCTCATTAATAACGATTACAGAATGAGGGTTTCATGTACGACTTTGCAAGATTTGGTGTAGACAAAATAGATAATAAAATAGATTAGACCGCAATGAAACTCTTACTTTTTGCACCATTATAGTCATAGTTAGTTAATTATCTCTTTTCCGTATTTCCATTCAATACAATTAAATTATCATCTCTATAAGATTGATTGAAAATAATGTATTTCAATCTAGTAAAACGTATAATTTACCCATTTGAAAAAGGTTTCTACTAGATTGTGTTATGAAACACAGTGCTCGCTCCGTTATCATCGGCGGTTCCACGCGAAGACGAAATGTCAGAAACCGCGCCTGTCACAATGAGATACAATTTAACTTACTCATTTGTCAATTTACTGCGTTAACGAATTGAAGGCGTTATTGCCAGAATTGTCTGGCGCATAATTGTGTCTGGACTCCTGCGTAAGATACTACCGTTATCCAGTTCTGTGCAACTCCATTCAAAGATTAATGTATGAGTGAGAAGTACTCTTTAATATTAGAGCACAATTTAAGACGGTTCCAGTGCCGCATTTCCCTATAGGCCCACTAGGCCCAGGCCTGGGGCGCAAAATTTTAGGGGGCGCATAATTTTAAAGTACAGAAAAAAAAAGTTGCGGCGGCGGGTGGTGTTGGCGCTCGGCAATTGGATGTTTGCCCAAAACACCAAACTTTCTTATCTTGTACAAAGTATTTATATCGAAGCTGCAAAATTAATTTTTTCATCAAATACAATATGTTTCAAATTATCATTTTTTGATTGAAATAAAATAAAAGACTTTAAAAACTCATATGTTTTAACTTATTTTTACACCATACAAATGACCACTGTTATTATAACAATAGCTAGAATATTATGTTGCAACTGGTTCATTGCTTTTATTTATTCAAAACACTCCTATATATATATATATATATATATATATATATATATATATATATATATATATATATACTATTGTAATTATCTTTCATCAAAATTACGTAATTAAGAAAATTACTGGATTTCTACGTCAGTGTAATCAGAGTCCTCTGGGGGGGGGGGGGGGGGGCGGTATTTGTCTGTAGGCCTAGGGGCGCCGAATTTGTAAATGCGGCCCTGTTAGTAACAAGCTTTTTATTAATTTTGTCAGAAGGTGAATTCTTCTGAAACACATTTAGTTTGCTTACTCTTCACGCAGCTATTAACATTTTAGAAACTTGCCTTCTGTTTATTTTTAATAAGCTTTATTTCGTTTCTCAATCTAATGCCAAAATGCATTTCATAGTCACTCATAATTCCAGATTGCTTACTTTTTATCGCTTCTGTTTTGTAATCAACTTGATTGAAAACCACTTAGCGTACTTGAAACAAGTTTTCTATCCTCATAAACACAATAATCGCCTGGATAAAAAACCTCAGAAAGATTATTGGCAATAGGGTTGAGAAGAATTTTAAACCAATTAATGGGGTTGTGTGAATCCAAATAATCTTCTGGAGTCGTTTTCTCAACAATAATAGGTTTATATAACAATAGTATTTAGAAGCAATAATGTGAAAAAGTAATAATATAATAGTTTATAGGCTTATGCTGCCGGAGTCGTGACACATGTCTCAATGTACTAATTTATACTGAGTCGAAACATCGGTACTTAGGGAAGTTATCTTATATCGTGAGATGTAAACTGATACTGTCAGAGGTAGTAATACATATCCACTCTTACAGTATAAGAGTGACAGGAGGGGGCGGAGCTGCGCCGTGAATGGTTGAAGCTCAACCAATAGCGATCAATACAAATATAGCTTCTTTATCACAGGCTGCCAGGTTTTTGATAATATTTTACGTTGACAGCGTATGATTAAGAAGCCATTTTGATCGATACCAAGTTGAGCTTCAGCCAATCACGATATATTTCCATCCTACTCCGTTTATCACCTAACTGGATCTTGCTGCGATCATTCTGGCTAAGCGGACAAAGAACGAAGTCTGTTAGACTCTTCTTCGTTACCAGCTGTTAATATTTATGGTATTATTTTGCAATATATAGCGTTTGAAGAGCCCTTTTCATCCTTATACTAATAGTGTAATAGATATCCCTCCTTAGCGGTGGAGGATATCCAGTCTGCCATCAAGAACCTAGGTGCTTGTATCAGTGATCAGTAGGAGATTATTGATAGGAAATGTGCCTTCTGTTTGAACGAGCTGTAGTCACGCAGCGTGTTGCTGATTAATTAGGCAGTCCTCCACAGTCATCCTCCTTTTAAGCTGATTTGTGCTGTGGGCGTTACACCAAAAACATTAAAAATGTTCTATAGTGGATCTTCGTTGTTTCTTGGTTATAAGACAGGTTGCTGTCTTATCCCTTCAGTAATCACGAGATACCAATTGACCCCTCGTGATAAATATCATAAATTGTAACAGTGGGAGGTCTGCGGTAGAGCGAGGCCATGTTGAAGCCTTGAATCCCAAAAGGCATTGACAAACTCCAACATCACCTCTCTTTAAAGAACTATCCTCCCGCTGTTACATTTTCTTCTAATCTTATTCACTCGATCAAGGTCTGGTCACGTCATGTCAAGATAAAGTGTAAGTGTAATTGAGCTGGTGTTTATCTTTAGTAGGAGACATATTTTTGTTAGTTCTTGATTTTTAGTATGGATCCGATAAATAGATTTATTAGGAAAAAACAACTTAAAAGATTTAGAAAACTGGTACTTTTATAACTAGAAAATTACATGTGAGCTGTAACTGTGTGACATAATCGCACACTGCGGTGGTGTTTAGTAAAGTCTCTAGAGAATACTTGGGCATTAACTCTACTGGACGGTGCACCTACTTGTGGAGGATAGATGAGGTATAAAGTGAGCCTCAGAACACTTCCGCTCAGCCCTAACACGGCGAAGAAACTCTTAAATATTTACAATCAGGTCAGAGCTGGGCGTGGCTCGGCGAGAGAGATACGTTTATCAGAGCAGGCATAATTTAGTCCCATACATTTAATTGTTTGGCCAAACTTATCTTCTAGTTATAATGAACATGTTAATTTGCATACATTTCTGCAGAAGTAACAGTATTAATTTAAACCTGTTTAATAATAGTACATGATTAAGTGAATGTCTTAAAATTGCACAGGACAACATACAAATTTCGGTGTTCATAAGAGTAGATCGATAAGAGTAGAGTAACTTGACATGGTGTTTATCAGATTAGGCGTTTACACGGAGACGAGAACCATTTACATAAGAGTAGATCGATCAGAGTAGAGTAACTTGACATGGTGTTTATCAGATTAGGCGTTTACACGGTGACGAGAACCATTTACATAAGAGTAGATCGATCAGAGTAGAGTAACTTGACATGGTGTTTATCAGATTAGGCGTTTACACGGAGACGAGAACCATTTACATAAGAGTAGATCGATCAGAGTAGAGTAACTTGACATGGTGTTTATCAGATTAGGCGTTTACACGGAGACGAGAACCATTTACATAAGAGTAGATCGATCAGAGTAGAGTAACTTGACATGGTGTTTATCAGATTAGGCGTTTACACGGAGACGAGAACCATTTACATAAGAGTAGATCGATCAGAGTAGAGTAACTTGACATGGTGTTTATCAGATTAGGCGTTTACACGGAGACGAGAACCATTTACATAAGAGTAGATCGATCAGAGTAGAGTAACTTGACATGGTGTTTATCAGATTAGGCGTTTACACGGAGACGAGAACCATTTACATAAGAGTAGATCGATCAGAGTAGAGTAACTTGACATGGTGTTTATCAGATTAGGCGTTTACACGGAGACGAGAACCATTTACATAAGAGTAGATCGATCAGAGTAGAGTAACTTGACATGGTGTTTATCAGATTAGGCGTTTACACGGAGACGAGAACCATTTACATAAGAGTAGATCGATCAGAGTAGAGTAACTTGACATGGTGTTTATCAGATTAGGCGTTTACACGGAGACGAGAACCATTTACATAAGAGTAGATCGATCAGAGTAGAGTAACTTGACATGGTGTTTATCAGATTAGGCGTTTACACGGAGACGAGAACCATTTACATAAGAGTAGATCGATCAGAGTAGAGTAACTTGACATGGTGTTTATCAGATTAGGCGTTTACACGGAGACGAGAACCATTTACATAAGAGTAGATCGATCAGAGTAGAGTAACTTGACATGGTGTTTATCAGATTAGGCGTTTACACGGAGACGAGAACCATTTACATAAGAGTAGATCGATCAGAGTAGAGTAACTTGACATGGTGTTTATCAGATTAGGTGGTTACACGTAGACGAGAACCATTTACATAAGAGTAGATCGATCAGAGTAGAGTAACTTGACATGGTGTTTATCAGATTAGGTGGTTACACGGAGACGAGAACCATTTACATAAGAGTAGATCGATCAGAGTAGAGTAACTTGACATGGTGTTGGTCGGATTAGGTGGTTACACGGAGACGAGAACCATTTACATAAGAGTAGATCGATCAGAGTAGAGTAACTTGACATGGTGTTGGTCGGATTAGGTGGTTACACGGAGACGAGAACCATTTACATAAGAGTAGATCGATCAGAGTAGAGTAACTTGACATGGTGTTTGGTCGGATTAGGTGGTTACACGGAGACGAGAACCATTTACATAAGAGTAGATCGATCAGAGTAGAGTAACTTGACATGGTGTTGGTCGGATTAGGTGGTTACACGTAGACGAGAACCATTTACACAAGAGTAGATCGATCAGAGTAGAGTAACTTGACATGGTGTTGGTCGGATTAGGTGGTTACACGGTAGACGAGAACCATTTAAACAAGAGATCGATAATACATAAGAGTAGAGCAACTTGACATGGTGTTTTTTGGTCGGATTAGGTGGTTACACGGAGACGAGAACCATTTACATAAGAGTAGATCGATCAGAGTAGAGTAACTTGACATGGTGTTGGTCGGATTAGGTGGTTACACGTAGACGAGAACCATTTACACAAGAGTAGATCGATAAGAGTAGAGTAACTTGACACGAGTTTTTTTTGTTCAGATGAGTTGGTTCCCACGGAGACGAGAACCATTTACATAAGAGTAGATCGATCAGAGTAGAGTAACTTGACATGGTGTTGGTCGGATTAGGTGGTTACACGTAGACGAGAACCATTTACATAAGAGTAGATCGATCAGAGTAGAGTAACTTGACATGGTGTTGGTCGGATTAGGTGGTTACACGGAGACGAGAACCATTTACATAAGAGTAGATCGATCAGAGTAGAGTAACTTGACATGGTGTTGGTCGGATTAGGTGGTTACACGTAGACGAGAACCATTTACATAAGAGTAGATCGATCAGAGTAGAGTAACTTGACATGGTGTTGGTCGGATTAGGTGGTTACACGGAGACGAGAACCATTTACATAAGAGTAGATCGATCAGAGTAGAGTAACTTGACATGGTGTTGGTCGGATTAGGTGGTTACACGGAGACGAGAACCATTTACATAAGAGTAGATCGATCAGAGTAGAGTAACTTGACATGGTTATTTTGGTCGGATTAGGTGGTTACACGGAGACGAGAACCATTTACATAAGAGTAGATCGATCAGAGTAGAGTAACTTGACATGGTGTTGGTCGGATTAGGTGGTTACACGTAGACGAGAACCATTTACACAAGAGTAGATCGATAAGAGTAGAGTAAATTGACACGAGTTTTTTTTTGTTCAGATGAGTTTTTCCCACGGAAAGGACAACCACTTAAACAAGAATAGATAATATATAAGATTAGAGCAACTTGACACGGGTGTTTGGGTAAAAGATGAGGTGTTTACACGGAGAGGATTACCACTTACACAAGAGCTGTTCCAGGTACGTTTTTATACTAGGTTTAAACTTTTTGTCTTGTATATGTTGCCTGTGCTATCATTGATTTTATTACATCACTAATTTTTTTTAGTAGAGGTCAAGTGAATAGGGGGTATTTATTTAGAATATTACAGGATTCACAGTAATACTACAAGCTTTTCACCTTCTGTCGCTAATTTAAAACGCATGGATACTCAGAATATGGTGTACAGGAGACCCTAATAGCCATAGTTGTTTGTACTGAAATAAGTGTTTTAATACGGTCTGATATGTGAGGAGCTGGGCTAGTATTTAATGGTTTCACTTCTAAGTTCAAACTCTGCAAATCAAAAGTCTTAGATGCAAGTAAAGGTATAGAAGTAGGTTAGACACAAGACTAAATTGTATATAAGTTAAGATCAACGACATAAAAACACAAACTGTAGACAAAAAAAGTATTGGCCATCCACAAGAAACCATACATTTACAAAGTTATATATATATATATATATATATATATATATATATATATATATATATATATATATATATATATATATATATGATTAAACATGTTAATGTGTTATTTACTCGTAAAGTGAATTTACAAAACCGGAGATGTCTATTTCGTTAACCAAATTAAAGTCTTATATACGAAACCAAGACATTATAATATTTTTAATGAGGTTTTCTTACCCGCCATAGTATCATGTATCTGTCTTGATTTCAAGAATGGGGAAGGTAACGTTCGTATCTTTTCTAATCTACTAATGCCTCCGCCGTCGGTGCAGGGATGCAGCGTTTGCTCTGATGCATCGAAAGAAAAACAACCCTCTACCTATTACATAACAGAATAAAATTCTAAAGAGTCTGATCACACACGCCTGGGAGAGCAGTTATATATTAGAATGCGCTCTAAGTTACTTTTACTTTCAAAAGTAATAAAAGCGTAAAACAAGTAAATGTTCCATTCAGAGTAATATTAGATGAACATTAGCGAATGTTAAGCTCTCTCGAAAGGCTAACAATATTGTAGATTTAAAATCAATACAATAATTGAAATGAACGCCTGGGAAATGAAAACGGCAATCTCTGCACAGGCTTGCTACACACAACACTAAGTGTAACGATAATGAAGGCGCTTGAAAAATCTAAATAATTACTCATAAGTTTAATTTACTTACATAGTTTAATGTTTATTTTTTAGCTATTTACAATTTTTATTTGTTTATAATACATACAAGAATAAATAAAAGTTCATAGTATAAATAAATTAATTAATTAAAAGTGGTAGATTTAGGCTTGTTTCACAGTGAAAGATATCAAACCTATTTTTTTTGGCTTCTTTTTCCTCATCGTGATTTTTCCTTTTTCCTGAAAATTAAATTAAATTAGTAACTTAAAAAGTTATTACACATAATATTAAAACTTTTAGATTTGAAAATGTTTGTACTGTTTCAATTAGTTCTTGGCGACTTACACTAATAAACTAAGATACACACATTTTATCGAGCAGTATATTAATAAAGGTGAACCAGTGGAAATATATTTGTGAATTTTATTTAAAGTGCTTGTGTTGTGTTTGTAAAAGAAAAAAAATATAATGGACCAAGCTTCTTGTGAAATGTATAAATGTAAAATAAAAGTAAAATGTAAATGTAAAATTGTTACAGCATCTACATGAGTTATAATAACTTTAGGGAGTGACATGTTTTTATATTAATTTATGATTTGAGGAGATTTAATTTTTAAATTTCATATAGTTTAATAAGTTTGCATGTTTTATATAATTAAAGTTTTTGTAAATAAAAAAAAATGTTTATTCCCTAAAGCTATAACTATTGTACATGGTGTAATCATTTCACGTTTTTAACTTCAGCAGTTTTCATTTGTCTTGATTTCAAAATGTATACATTTTCTGATTTGAGTACCTATCATTTTAAGTGGACTGGTAAAAGAGTTCTACTTTTTTATATCCAGAGAAGCTATTCTAAATAGCTATGAAATTAATATAAAAATATTTTCTAAACCTAAAATCGGTTGCACCACATAGAAACTAATAATATACACAAACATACCATAATTACGTTTCAAATTATGTATTAAAAGGTTTTAAATTATAATTTTATACAAGTAAAAAAATATTGAAATTAGAATGGATATTTCTATGCAATATCTAACCTAACTTATAGTACTTTGAGTAAAACAAAGTAAAATTCATTAAAGAAACCGGTCGGACTAAACCTATTTCTGTACGGTACATTAAATATCGCTTTAAGGCGCTATTTTACTCTTAACTGTATAACGCCAGGTTTAAGATAACAAGATTAAACTTGTGCGGAACGAACTAAAAATAAATGTGCACGAATAGTTTATAAGTCAAAGTTTCTCTGATAGCAATTCCGGACATTTATGGCACTTAGATATTCATTACTCGTAGAGCTTTATAGTTCTTTATAAGGAACTATTTAAAACTATGTTTAAAGTACCGACTACGTAATCAAACTTACTTGTCTTTTTTAGCACGTTTTGTAGAGGGCTTAGCGGTGAAAGGCCAGAAGATCTGTGGGAAGATTTGCGAGAAAGGACTGTAAGGTGGTTCGGGCTTTTGTTGAATTTCGTGATCTTGGTGATCATCTTCCTCTGGAGGACTTACATGATGGTCGTCCGGTTTGTGGCTGGAGTCAGTGGTGGTCAGGTACTGGGGCAGTGGGGAGGGTTTGTAATGGTAGTATCCGATGGTGAAATGATTCTCTGCGGAACGAGGTGTGGTGTTGACGCTGTCATCTGAAGGTTCTTTGATGTTATCACCACTGTCAGACAATTCGTTTTTTAATGGAACTTTGTTTTTGTCTTTATCGTTTGAGTAATTTGGATCATCAGGTCCTTTGAATGGTTGTGGAAGAAAATGGTGACTGGGAATTTGAGGAATGGGTTGCAGGGGACGTTGAGGAAAATAAGGGAACCCTGGAGGAGGAAATCCAGGGAATTGCGGATTAGGGTAGAAATGACCGGGAATGTGGTGAATATCGTAATGGAAACCTCCAGAGGGATAGCCTACTTGATACGTTTCAGAGGGATGATCTTCTGGATGCTGAACAGACACCGGATGATTGTCAGCCTCTGCGTGATCAGGATGGGTTGGATGAACATAGTGGTGATAGTGGTGGATTACCAAAGGTCGCCCTGTGTGGAAGGGTGGCTTAAAGGAAGACACAAAATGTGACCAAAATTTGAACCATGACTCAAAAAATTCTTTTTTGTGACCTTCCAAACCGTAAAAGGAGTCAAAAGATGGTTTTACGATTGGTTTGTCGCCGTTGTCTGGTTCGTGTAAATGGGAATCGTCATGATGATCAGATCCGTCAGAATGGTGGTCACCGTGGTCATGTGGTGCGTGGGGATGAGAATTACCAAGATGATCTGGTTTGACGTGGTGCGGTTTTTGATCACCGTGAAGGTGGTCAGGTGATTGTGGATGATGATCCTGAGAATCCTCTACGTGAGAGATAGGTTTTAAGGAGTTTTGCAGAAACGGAAGGAAAGGGTTGAAGAAAAATCCAGGTTTAAATGGTTTGTGGAGAACATCAGGTTTTGGTTTATGTCCGTCATGCTGCTCATGTCCGTCTGGTACATCATGATCGTCTGGTTTATGGGGATCAATGTCATGATGATCTTCCTGATGATGGGGGTCATGATGGTCTGGTTCATGAAGGTCTGGATCATCATGGTCGTGTTGATCATCATGATGGGTTGGGTCATGGTCGGGTTTGTGATGCAATGGTTTCTTATCGGGGATCGGCAAGAAAAACTTCTCAGCATCTTCTAATCCCACGGTTTTCCTCTTCCCGTCCTCTTCGATCGGCGAGGCTTCCAAAATACCCACAAACTTTGCAGCATAAGTCCAAGGAAGCAGGGCCACCAGAAGACATATTGAAATCGTCTAGGAAAAAGAACAGCAATTTACTTAAAGATTGGTGAAACGGGTGTCTCGGAAATGCATATTAAATAACAGTAAATAATAATCGAATGTTTATGATTTGTAGGTTACGACACACATATTTATCAAGTGTGCCTTCATATGTTTTTGAAAATATCGCGTGTGTTTGCTTGTGGAAAACACAATATATAATAACTGATTAAAAGATATTGACAATATATGAACGCAGTAATATGTAAACGGTAAATATAGTTTGGACGTATCCTCAGAGAATAAATCGCACGTTTGAGAAATGTGTATTGGTAAGATAAAATGTAATGTAAATAACACAGTTCAGTATACAAGCATGAATTTATTTTCTGAGAATGTATCAGTGAGGAAGCAGAGGTTTACAAGTGCAGACCAAACTCTGAGAAACTTTCGCAATAAAAGGCATTTTATTTATTTATTTACAATCTCATATAAGAAAGCTTATTCACAATCTAATACTTATTTATGCTAACTACACTTTTAAATATGTTATTGTGCTGTGAATAAAAACAAACGAACAATAATTATTACTTTTATAGTTTGAATCTGATTCTTTATAGAACCGACGCGTTCACAGGCAACAGGAAAACTTTACATTTAACATTTACAACACTCTTTCTGAACTAAGTTTAAAGAAATGTATTATTTCTTCTTCTTTTAGGTAATTTTGAGGTCATGTAACAGTTTAATAAATAAAAAAAAATTATGGTTGCCTGTAAAGTCGGTTTTACGGGCGAAGATTTTACGTGACAACGTCTTTTTCTCGGTAGAATATTTATTGATATGAATATTATTAAATTGCACAATAGGAACAAGGAATTGAATGAAAATAAGAATTGCACAAATTTTAACTATAGAAATATATTTTGTTTACTAAAACATTGTACATAATTTGAAATTAATTAAAATTTGTTATTGTAAATGGTAAAGTTGAATAAAACATTTACTAAAATTGGAATTTGAAATTCTTGCTAAACACAGTTAAATTCTAACTCCGCGCGTGGTGATTGGTCGGTTTAGTTCGTTTGTTTGGTCGCACTGTTATGACAGGTTAGAGGTTATAATTTGTTATTTTAAATGTTTGACTAGCAATACGCGCTGTTTCTTCTCAATCGACTGAATTACGATTGATTGCAGAGTGATTTAAACTAATAATTTACTTATCACTATCAACATTTGTCAATAGTATGACATAACCTATAAACTCAGTTTCTCAACTTTTGTGTCAATCTAACAATTAATCAATCAATCATAGTTTACGATAATGAAATATCAGTGTACAATTATTTACCTTTATTGTTGTAGTTGTTGTAAATGACGAATCTAAGCACTCCACATTTTCACGAATAAACATAGTTATCTGCTTTATCCCGTGCGGCGGACCCACAGTTATCTGCTTTATCCCGTGCGGATCCCGTGCGGCGGACCCACTGGACGGGCATCGTAACGTTACCGGGCGTTACACTTTTTCATGAGTGACTCCAAGCCGCAACCTAATTTAAGACGTTGTCACGTCAATAATAAAATAACTTTATCATTTTTAGATTTTGAAATTTGAAACGCTTTGGTCCGATGTGATTTAAAAAATACGCCAAAACCAATACTTTTGTTAACTACTCTCTTGTCAGTTACATTATACAGTAATGTTTTAATGTGTCAATTCAGTAACGAGCTCAATTAAATACAATAAAACTTTAATATTTTGTGTACTGAGTATTAGATTTAGCGTATTGTTTAAATTAAAACTTTGACAAGGCCGCCATTTTTTTCTGGATTGAGAGAGAGATAGAGCTCTGTTTTGTGGGATGTTTCTTATTTTACACTTAATGAAATATGAACTTACCCCTCCCCCCTCACAATCTCACATTTGAAGATGGAATTAAAGTGTATGTATCCCTGAAACCACGATTTTTAGTCTTATAATGGTCTCTCCATGGATATTGGTTGATCTATTTCTCATCAAAAATTGATAGGGAGGGGTTACTTGATATAGATACAAATATATCGGTGTCTTTTTGACACGGTAGAGATTGCAATACCAAAGTTAACAGAAGCCAAATTTGAGTAAATTGTTGGTAGGTCTAAAATCGGAATACATCAACGACTTTGTTCGTTAATGGGCAGAGTTGGACTAACGGAGTAACTGAACGTGGTTGCATGGGACATCGTGGAAAATATTATTTCTACGATTCCCAACGGATTCTCATTCTCAAACAGTATTTAGTAGTTTTTAGTAATTTGTGGATATGATTTGTTGATGTTATTGCGTTGCGGAGGTGGAGGGTGTGGAATGAAATTTTCAGAACCACGGGTTTTTTACGAGGTATCTTCGGACAGGAGTTTGTAAGTATTGTAATAATTGTAGTTTAACAGTCACTAGTTTATTGGTAACTCAAACCGTTCAAACTCAATGTATCAATTTTGTTGTTTCTATCACCCATTATTCAGAGCTCACATGTGTAGAGATGGGGTGAGGGCGAAATAGAAGTTTTCAGAATAACGTCGTTTGGGTTATCGGTATATCTTTAGGGACATTTTAATCTACACCGATTGTTCTATAGTGCACAACGCCACAGGAGAGGGTCGCTAGACTCGCGCAGTATTTGTTAAACAGACAATGTGCACTAATTCCATATACTACAAAGTAAATATAGCAACAAATTAAGCCACAAGTCAATACACCAACATGTAGGCCACCCCGAGGGAGATCAATATTTAAAAGAAAGGAAAAATTAAATTCGAAATTGTGTGCACTCTTAGAGAACCACGCAGTGCCCTAAAATTTAAGTTGAATCACAAATAATTTTAATCGATTGTTTTCGGACTTAATGTTGAATAAAGTACAATTTAAATTTTAGGCATACTGCTAAACTCTTAACACAATCTTAAACAATATCATTAACTTTTACTGCCGTAGAAAACACTAAAATCTGCTGTTCATAAATATTCTTAAATGACCACTGGAACAGTATGATTAACTTTTAATATCGTGGAAACACTAAAATCTGCAGCGCACAAATATTGTTAAATGATCACTTGAACAGTATGATTAACTTTTAACATCCTGGAAACACTAAAATGTGCAGCGCACAAATATTGTTAAATGAACACTTGAACAGTATGATAACTTTTAACATCCTGGAAACACTAAAATGTGCAGCGCACAAATATTGTTAAATGAACACTTGAACAGTATGATAACATTTAACATCCTGGAAACACTAAAATGTGCAGCGCACAAATATTGTTAAATGAACACTTGAACAGTATGATTAACTTTTAACATCCTGGAAACACTAAAATGTGCAGCGCACAAATATTGTTAAATGAACACTTGAACAGTATGATTAACTTTTAATGTCGTGGTAACATTAAAATCTGCAACGCACAAATATTGTTAAATTACCACTTGAACAACAGTATGATTAATTTTTAATATCCTGGAAACACTAAAATGTGCAACGCACAAATATTTTTAAATAAACACTTGAACAGTATGATTAACTTTTAATGTCGTGGTAACATTAAAATCTGCAACGCACAAATATTGTTAAATGATCACTTGAACAGTATGATTAACTTTTAACATCCTGGAAACATTAAAATCTGCAGCGCACAATTATTGTTAAATGAACACTTGAACATTATGATTAACTTTTAATATCGTGGAAACACTAAAATCTGCAGCGCACAAATATTGTTAAGAAGTACGTTGGTGATTTATATAAATAGGTTACTAAACAATATTTTATTAGTGGTCAATCGCAATAGAAGTCAAAAGTACTGAAATCAGTTAATTATTTTTATGCAGAAAATGAAGCAAACAACTAATTAATAATGTTTAATTTTTAGTATTATAGAACAATTTTTAAATCCATACTGCTCAGTCTGTAGTTGAGAGTAAAGTTGGTGGATTATCTTACATTAATTGGTTATTAGAAAAATTGTATTAATTGTTTATTTATTACATTAATTTGTCTGCGCCTCTAAATAGATACTTACAACAGATAAACTAATAATATTAATAGTCCTTCAGAACCGTGGAGTGAAAACATTAAAAATTATGATAAATATTACAAAAATCACTCAATCTTTATTGTTATATAAAGTGATACAGGAAAATAGTCACACTATGTTTGTGTTAAGTGCATGTTTTAGAGATATCATGCAATGCATATAAAGTTTGACACAGCTTTCTTTTTATTCCTGATTTATACCTGTCACAACGCTTTGATATAATTTGTCTAGATTGTAGTTACGTGTTAGGTTCGTTATCCACCTAAGGAAGAGATTAGATTGCAGATTAGGAAACGTAATATTACTTATCTGGTCAATGAATAACGCAGATGTCTAGAAACCTCCTGTGACTCTCACAATCATTATATTTGAATTGAAAAGTTGATAATAATAATTCCAATAATAACATTTTTCTAATTGCTTAGCTAATAAGAACATCATAGTGAATAATAAGTTCTTATTTATTATGATACATAAAACACACGATAATTGCTAAATACTTAATTTAAAAAAATGAATTCTTGGAAAATCAAATTAAAACTGTAAATATGAAACTAATGCTAAATTCAGGCATTATATTAACAATGTTATTTGAGTACGCATAAGATATTCATATTTGACGGATGCAGTATTCCTGAAACAAGTGTAGCGGTTATTATTATGTGGGCCTATGGTGGCACTAGTAAGGCTGACGGCCATTCAGAGGTTTAAGACTTACCTTCATGGTGATCGCGAAGAGGCATACAGACAGACAGACAGACACTAGAAGCTATATAACCACCATAACGGGCCGTTAATGAGTCGATTACAAATTAGCAACGTAGCCACATTAACCTAGTTGTGACGGGGTGAGAGCGGGCGTCTAGGCGATTTAAATCTTTCATTTTCAGCTTTGACTTTCATCGGAACTGTTAGTTCAGCATAATAGTATATATATCCTGTCCCAGAACTCCGCCATTATATCTAGGCCTGACGCAAATCTAAACGTCACATTGAAACTTTTAAAAACTCAATAATTAACCGATTAGCTACTATTTTGTTTTTCTCACTTAAGGATGGCTCGTTGTAATGAGTAGAAATTTTGTAATGATTTTATGACCAAGAGTCCTAGTTATAGAAAAAAAATAGTTTTACGAGCTTCATGTACAAAATGCCTGTTTCTTAAAAACTTTAAATATGAATACTTTAAAAATGACATAAAAAAGCTACACTTGTTGTGTTTTTAGACAATATAGTTAAAAATAAATCGATATCGCATGTGAGAAGATCGGTGGCCTGATTAAAATTTGACCTAATTCTACAAAAGTCAACTCTGATCACTGATGTCAGCCAATCTATATCAATATATCACTTCAGCGAGGCTGGAATATTTTAAGATTTTAATTGAGGTTAATTATCAACAGGAAACTTAAGTGCCATTTTAAAAGAAATTGTTACTACAACTGTGCTGAGTTATTAGCTATATACTCGTATAGCTCTAATAAGGCTTTAGAGTTTATAATAAATTAGATTACGCCACACTGATTGCAAACGTCAACACTGGTTTCTTGATGTATATGTTTCTCTAGCCAGCGATTCCCTAAACCCACGAGATATTCCGTACTATCTTTGTTTAACTGAATAACTTTCCTTAACTCGATTATGTCATGTCTTTACTGTGTTTACCAGCGGATCCAGCAGGAAATGTTTTGAAGAAAGAAGGACGATGTAAAGAAACCCCAAAATAATGCTGCCATAGCCTACACGATCTCTACTGAAACAATCCA
Source organism: Homalodisca vitripennis (assembly GCF_021130785.1). Lineage (NCBI taxonomy): Eukaryota > Metazoa > Arthropoda > Insecta > Hemiptera > Cicadellidae > Homalodisca > Homalodisca vitripennis. Next base: position 201,307,082 of record NC_060210.1, read on the forward strand.
AAACCTGACTCGCCTTAACTCGATACATATTTATCAATTTCAACTCAAATAAATCTTCTTCGCCCGAACAGTTGAGTACGTACAACCGTACTGAAAAGGTGAAAGACCAAAAAACTTTGTAATCGATTACTTAAAATAGTTTTAAATTATTAAGTTATCGAATTAATCACTATACTGTCATGCAAAACTAATACAACCATTGAGTTTGCATATACTCGAGATGGAAGTCCATCACGACAGTAGCCGGATGTAAACCCATTTCTGCCGGATGGGCTTTTAGGTGGGGATTATATCAACAACGCGACATATATTACAGGGAGCGTTTGTTGTGATTGTTTTATCGCACACAATATATTATAAGATGTTTGTATAGACTTTGCAATACCATCTGAATTTTACAAGGTACCAACCATGCCAATCCACAACTGGCATCGATACCACAAAGTCTTATCAAGTGAATGTAGGCGAGTTCTAACATGATAAACTGAAGACAACGAACAACACTTTGTATAACAGTTTTGATACACATGTGTTGCTTTTATTTAAATTTTACAGATTACATTTTAGTTTACACAAGTACGTTGTCATTGTAACACAGGATGCCCCATGCCATTCATCCTGTTCTATAACCGTTTCCACTCCATTTGGTCTTGTAGATGTCATAAGGGCGAGTTTATGTCATTCTGGATGCGAATTTAAGAAATGTTTCAGGAGAGTATTTATATTTATCGTAAAATTAGGTGAAAGTGGACAATAAATCTCCCATTTCATGTTTTATCGAACTAAGTAGTCGAAAAACAACGCTCAAATTCAGGTTTTATCGACCTTAACTGCATTCCGAAGACAATATGTCGCTGAAACCATTATTCAAGGTGCACTGCCAGGAGTGGTGTAATTGGCTGAGAAACTGAAGTTAGTTAATTGTTAATCTGTACAGAAAACACAATAGTCCAAGTGAATAATTGTGACATACAAGAAACTGTGAAATGCGGGGACGTACTTAAAGGGAATAGGGCACAAGTGTTCAGGTTCTCATTCAGTGACAGGTAAGGTCACGTCTGTACCACGGGATAGAACAGTCACGTGACCTTTGTGGAACGATAATGCCAATGAACTCACTATCACAACTAGAGCAGACCAAGACCCATATGGCGAGTCTTTAATACTGCGAGGCGAGGGGTTAGTGGTCAGGTTCTCATTCAGTGACAGGTAAGGTCACGTCTGTACCACGGGGTAGAACAGTCACGTGACCTTTGTGGAACGATAATGCCAATGAACTCACTATCACAACTAGATCAGACCAAGACCCATATGGCTAGTCTTTGATACTGCGAGGCGAGGAGTTAGTGGTCAGGTTCTCATTCAGTGACAGGTAAGGTCACGTCTGTACCACGGGATAGAACAGTCACGTGACCTTTGTGGAACGATAGTGCCAATGAACTCACTATCACAACTAGAGCAGACAAAGACACATATGGCGAGTCTTTGATACTGCGAGGCGATGTGTTAGTGGTCAGGTTCTCATTCAGTGACAGGTAAGGTCACGTCTGTACCACGGGATAGAACAGTCACGTGACCTTTGTGGAACGATAGTGCCAATGAACTCACTATCACAACTAGATCAGACCAAGACCCATATGGCGAGTCTTTGATACTGCGAGGCGAGGTGTTAGTGGTCAGGTTCTCATTCCGTAACAGGTAAGGTGACGTCTGTACCACGGGATAGAACAGTCACGTGACCTTTGTGGAACGATAGTGCCAATGAACTCACTATCACAACTAGAGCAGACCAAGACCCATATGGCGAGTCTTTGATACTGCGAGGCGAGGGGTTCCCACGCTTTAGTGTGTTCCTTATTCGCTGTTGTAGAAAAGAAAGCCAATGCCGAGTTCTCAACTCTGTATTACTAATAGTTTTTATTTTTTATTTAACAAGAATTAATTCTTGATGAAATACTATTAGCAAACTTAAATTCCTTAACAAATAGAAACTAAAAACACAACAACTAATATATTATTAAAATAACTGTAATACTTATTATTTGTTATTATAACCAATTATAAAACAAAAAAGTAATAATTTTACAAAATGATGATAGTGATAGAATTTGTTGTTTAAGATCCATATTCACTTCTAAAAGCACACAGCTAAAACACAACGTTAAAACAATATTCTAGTTACAGTCAGCTGACTAGCTGCAACTATAGTCAAACTGATACTAAAGAACTGCTAGTGCTTCTTTATGCGATGCTTCATGACTTTGTACTGTGTAGTGAGTGAAATAAAAAATAAATCTGGAGAAATAGTATAACATTATCATTTAATTACAGGCTCTGTTGGTGTAGGTGTCGGTAGGGGTGGAGGGGGAGGAAGTTGGAGAAATAATTTATTTCCAGATCTAATTTAAAGACGATATATTGTGGGAGTATTTTATACAATTTTGGAATCTGTAGTTTTTAATTTCAACTGTACTTTCCCTTTCAAAAGACCAAACATCAAATTAAGTTACTTGCGGACTAAATGTCCATTAGTATATCATTGAACAATGAAGATATGTAGTTTAACCGAATCATTATGGTAAGCAAGTTTCGTGTTACCCAAAAACAACGATACAGTATATTGTTGTCCTTAGTTTTAACAATAACAACGTACCTTCGTAAAACAGTTCAAAATGCAGTCATACAGTACCATGGTTTCTAATTTTAATAAGTCATCTTCTGGTGTCAGTGTCAATAAATATTAAAAGCTAGTGCCAGTTGTCCTGTCTTCTGCCGGCCGTGTTGTTTTACAACATGTTTAATACGAGTTGTGTGCGATAGGCCTATCAAATATTGTGTTTCTCGTTATTAGTTATGTATTCGTTGTGGTTTGTGCTGTATAAGTTATGTTTTACAACATGTTTAATACGAGTTGTGTGCGATAGGCCTATCAAATATTGTGTTTCTCGTTATTAGTTATGTATTCGTTGTGGTTTGTGCTGTATAAGTTATGTTTTACAACGTGTTTAATACGAGTTGTGTGCGATAGGCCTATCAAATATTGTGTTTCTCGTTATTAGTTATGTATTCGTTGTGGTTTGTGCTGTATAAGTTATGTTTTACAACGTGTTTAATACGAGTTGTGTGCGATAGGCCTATCAAATATTGTGTTTCTCGTTATTAGTTATGTATTCGTTGTGGTTTGTGCTGTATAAGTTATGTTTTACAACATGTTTAATACGAGTTGTGTGCGATAGGCCTATCAAATATTGTGTTTCTCGTTATTAGTTATGTATTCGTTGTGGTTTGTGCTGTATAAGTTATGTTTTACAACGTGTTTAATACGAGTTGTGTGCGATAGGCCTATCAAATATTGTGTTTCTCGTTATTAGTTATGTATTCGTTGTGGTTTGTGCTGTATAAGTTATGTTTTACAACATGTTTAATACGAGTTGTGTGCGATAGGCCTATCAAATATTGTGTTTCTCGTTATTAGTTATGTATTCGTTGTGGTTTGTGCTGTATAAGTTATGTTTTACAACATGTTTAATACGAGTTGTGTGCGATAGGCCTATCCAATATTGTGTTTCTCGTTATTAGTTATGTATTCGTTGTGGTTTGTGCTGTATAAGTTATGTTTTACAACATGTTTAATACGAGTTGTGTGCGATAGGCCTATCAAATATTGTGTTTCTCGTTATTAGTTATGTATTCGTTGTGGTTTGTGCTGTATAAGTTATGTTTTACAACATGTTTAATACGAGTTGTGTGCGATAGGCCTATCAAATATTGTGTTTCTCGTTATTAGTTATGTATTCGTTGTGGTTTGTGCTGTATAAGTTATGTTTTTACAACATGTTTAATACGAGTTGTGTGCGATAGGCCTATCAAATATTGTGTTTCTCGTTATTAGTTATGTATTCGTTGTGGTTTGTGCTGTATAAGTTATGTTTTACAACATGTTTAATACGAGTTGTGTGCGATAGGCCTATCAAATATTGTGTTTCTCGTTATTAGTTATGTATTCGTTGTGGTTTGTGCTGTATAAGTTATGTTTTACAACATGTTTAATACGAGTTGTGTGCGATAGGCCTATCAAATATTGTGTTTCTCGTTATTAGTTATGTATTCGTTGTGGTTTGTGCTGTATAAGTTATGTTTTACAACATGTTTAATACGAGTTGTGTGCGATAGGCCTATCAAATATTGTGTTTCTCGTTATTAGTTATGTATTCGTTGTGGTTTGTGCTGTATAAGTTATGTTTTACAACATGTTTAATACGAGTTGTGTGCGATAGGCCTATCAAATATTGTGTTTCTCGTTATTAGTTATGTATTCGTTGTGGTTTGTGCTGTATAAGTTATGTTTTACAACATGTTTAATACGAGTTGTGTGCGATAGGCCTATCAAATATTGTGTTTCTCGTTATTAGTTATGTATTCGTTGTGGTTTGTGCTGTATAAGTTATGTTTTACAACATGTTTAATACGAGTTGTGTGCGATAGGCCTATCAAATATTGTGTTTCTCGTTATTAGTTATGTATTCGTTGTGGTTTGTGCTGTATAAGTTATGTTTTACAACATGTTTAATACGAGTTGTGTGCGATAGGTTTTCCTATCAAATATTGTGGTTTTCGTTATTAGTTATTATTCTTGTGTTTTCTCGTTATTGTGCTGTTTGTGCTGTATAAGTTATGTTTTACAACGTGTTTAATACGAGTTGTGTGCGATTAGGCCTATCAAATATTGTGTTTCTCGTTATTAGTTATGTATTCGTTGTGGTTTGTGCTGTATAAGTTATGTTTTACAACATGTTTAATACGAGTTGTGTGCGATAGGCCTATCAAATATTGTGTTTCTCGTTATTAGTTATGTATTCGTTGTGGTTTGTGCTGTATAAGTTATGTTTTACAACATGTTTAATACGAGTTGTGTGCGATAGGCCTATCAAATATTGTGTTTCTCGTTATTAGTTATGTATTCGTTGTGGTTTGTGCTGTATAAGTTATGTTTTACAACATGTTTAATACGAGTTGTGTGCGATAGGCCTATCAAATATTGTGTTTCTCGTTATTAGTTATGTATTCGTTGTGGTTTGTGCTGTATAAGTTATGTTTTACAACATGTTTAATACGAGTTGTGTGCGATAGGCCTATCAAATATTGTGTTTCTCGTTATTAGTTATGTATTCGTTGTGGTTTGTGCTGTATAAGTTATGTTTTACAACATGTTTAATACGAGTTGTGTGCGATAGGCCTATCAAATATTGTGTTTCTCGTTATTAGTTATGTATTCGTTGTGGTTTGTGCTGTATAAGTTATGTTTTACAACATGTTTAATACGAGTTGTGTGCGATAGGCCTATCAAATATTGTGTTTCTCGTTATTAGTTATGTATTCGTTGTGGTTTGTGCTGTATAAGTTATGTTTTACAACATGTTTAATACGAGTTGTGTGCGATAGGCCTATCAAATATTGTGTTTCTCGTTATTAGTTATGTATTCGTTGTGGTTTGTGCTGTATAAGTTATGTTTTACAACATGTTTAATACGAGTTGTGTGCGATAGGCCTATCAAATATTGTGTTTCTCGTTATTAGTTATGTATTCGTTGTGGTTTGTGCTGTATAAGTTATGTTTTACAACATGTTTAATACGAGTTGTGTGCGATAGGCCTATCAAATATTGTGTTTCTCGTTATTAGTTATGTATGTATTCGTTGTGGTTTGTGCTGTATAAGTTATGTTTTACAACATGTTTAATACCAGTTGTGTGCGATAGGCCTATCAAATATTGTGTTTCTCGTTATTAGTTATGTATTCGTTGTGGTTTGTGCTGTATAAGTTATGTTTTACAACATGTTTAATACCAGTTGTGTGCGATAGGCCTATCAAATATTGTGTTTCTCGTTATTAGTTATGTATTCGTTGTGGTTTGTGCTGTATAAGTTATGTTTTACAACATGTTTAATACGAGTTGTGTGCGATAGGCCTATCAAATATTGTGTTTCTCGTTATTAGTTATGTATTCGTTGTGGTTTGTGCTGTATAAGTTATGTTTTACAACATGTTTAATACGAGTTGTGTGCGATAGGCCTATCAAATATTGTGTTTCTCGTTATTAGTTATGTATTCGTTGTGGTTTGTGCTGTATAAGTTATGTTTTACAACATGTTTAATACGAGTTGTGTGCGATAGGCCTATCAAATATTGTGTTTCTCGTTATTAGTTATGTATTCGTTGTGGTTTGTGCTGTATAAGTTATGTTTTACAACATGTTTAATACGAGTTGTGTGCGATAGGCCTATCAAATATTGTGTTTCTCGTTATTAGTTATGTATTCGTTGTGGTTTGTGCTGTATAAGTTATGTTTTACAACATGTTTAATACGAGTTGTGTGCGATAGGCCTATCAAATATTGTGTTTCTCGTTATTAGTTATGTATTCGTTGTGGTTTGTGCTGTATAAGTTATGTTTTACAACATGTTTAATACGAGTTGTGTGCGATAGGCCTATCAAATATTGTGTTTCTCGTTATTAGTTATGTATTCGTTGTGGTTTGTGCTGTATAAGTTATGTTTTACAACATGTTTAATACGAGTTGTGTGCGATAGGCCTATCAAATATTGTGTTTCTCGTTATTAGTTATGTATTCGTTGTGGTTTGTGCTGTATAAGTTATGTTTTACAACATGTTTAATACGAGTTGTGTGCGATAGGCCTATCAAATATTGTGTTTCTCGTTATTAGTTATGTATTCGTTGTGGTTTGTGCTGTATAAGTTATGTTTTACAACATGTTTAATACCAGTTGTGTGCGATAGGCCTATCAAATATTGTGTTTCTCGTTATTAGTTATGTATTCGTTGTGGTTTGTGCTGTATAAGTTATGTTTTACAACATGTTTAATACGAGTTGTGTGCGATAGGCCTATCAAATATTGTGTTTCTCGTTATTAGTTATGTATTCGTTGTGGTTTGTGCTGTATAAGTTATGTTTTACAACATGTTTAATACCAGTTGTGTGCGATAGGCCTATCAAATATTGTGTTTCTCGTTATTAGTTATGTATTCGTTGTGGTTTGTGCTGTATAAGTTATGTTTTACAACATGTTTAATACCAGTTGTGTGCGATAGGCCTATCAAATATTGTGTTTCTCGTTATTAGTTATGTATTCGTTGTGGTTTGTGCTGTATAAGTTATGTTTTACAACATGTTTAATACCAGTTGTGTGCGATAGGCCTATCAAATATTGTGTTTCTCGTTATTAGTTATGTATTCGTTGTGGTTTGTGCTGTATAAGTTATGTTTTACAACATGTTTAATACGAGTTGTGTGCGATAGGCCTATCCAATATTGTGTTTCTCGTTATTAGTTATGTATTCGTTGTGGTTTGTGCTGTATAAGTTATGTTTTACAACATGTTTAATACGAGTTGTGTGCGATAGGCCTATCCAATATTGTGTTTCTCGTTATTAGTTATGTATTCGTTGTGGTTTGTGCTGTATAAGTTATGTTTTACAACATGTTTAATACGAGTTGTGTGCGATAGGCCTATCCAATATTGTGTTTCTCGTTATTAGTTATGTATTCGTTGTGGTTTGTGCTGTATAAGTTATGTTTTACAACATGTTTAATACGAGTTGTGTGCGATAGGCCTATTAAATATTGTGTTTCTCGTTATTAGTTATGTATTCGTTGTGGTTTGTGCTGTGTAAGTTATGTTTTACAACGTGTTTAATACGAGTTGTGTGCGATAGGCCTATTAAATATTGTGTTTCTCGTTATTAGTTATGTATTCGTTGTGGTTTGTGCTGTATAAGTTATGTTTTAAACTGTGACAATTCCAGATGATGGATAATTCATGACACCAGAAGATGACTATTTAAGAGTATAAACTATAGAAGTGTCGTGACTACAGTTTCGACGAGGCTACTTAGTTGTTGTTATTAGCAAATCCGCAGATCAGGGCTTTATAATATGGAAAATAAGTCCTTAGTTTGTCAAGCGATTGTCAGCAATACTTTGATAAGTGGTCATTTTAAGATAAGAAGACATTTCGTTACTTTTTGTATAAAACAATCCAATTGTCTATATACAAATTTACGTGCATGTAGTATACTGTTTTAAAACACATTTATATTACAGATATGAATGGAATATTTTTAATGTTGTGAAAAATCTGTCGTATAATCCTTTAACTAAGGAACTCAGCTAAAAACCCCTTATACGTTCAGAAAAAAAACAGTAATCAAGTTTATTGTAATAATTATCTCGAGTACCGCGCTGCGGCCACAACTCGGAGTATTTCGGTCTATAATCAGAAGTGGTTCGCCTTCTTTGATTCTGAAAGGAAGTGATAACCGTACCCTGACTACCCACGTCCACTTGATTAACAAAACATTTCATTCATTGCGAAATGATGTGATTGAGTAGTTAGTATTGCAAACTCTATTACAGTTGATGAATTATTGTTCACCGCCTCTATTAACAAGCGCATCATTCATTACGAAATGACTTGATTGAGTAGTTAGTGTTGCAAACTCTATTACAGTTGATGAATCATTGTTCACCGCCTCTATTAACAAACGCATCATTCATTGCGAAATGACTTGATTGAGTAGTTAGTGTTGCAAACTCTATTACAGTTGATGAATCATTGTTCACCGCCTCTATTAACAAACGCATCATTCATTGCGAAATGACTTGATTGAGTAGTTCGTGTTGCAAACTCTATTACGGTTGATGAATCATTGTTCACCTCATCTATTAGCAAACACTTCATTCATTGCAAAATGATTTAATTGGGTAGTTAGTATTGCAAACTCTATTACGGTTGATGAATCATTGTTCACCGCCTCTATTAACAAACGCATCATTCATTGCGAAATGACTTGATTGAGTAGTTCGTGTTGCAAACTCTATTACAGTTGATGAATCATTGTTCACAGCATCTATTAGAAAACACTTAATTCATTGCGAAATGACTTGATTGAGTAGTTCGTGTTGCAAACTCTATTACGGTTGATGAATCATTGTTCACCTCATATATTAGCAAACACTTCATTCATTGCAAAATGATTTAATTGAGTAGTTAGTATTGCAAACTCTATTACGGTTGATGAATCATTGTTCACCTCATCTATTAGCAAACACTTAATTCATTGCGAAATGATTTGATTGAGTAGTTAGTATTGCAAACTCTATTATAGTCTAGTTGATTAATTATTGATCACCTCATCTATTAGCAAACACTTCATTCATTGCAAAATGATTTGATTGAGTAGTTAGTATTACAAACTCTATTACAGTTGATGAATCATTGTTCACCTCATCTATTAGCAAACACTTCATTCATTTCGAATTGATTTGATTGAGTAGTTAGTATTGCAAACTCTATTATAGTTGATTAATTATTGATCACCTCATCTATTAGCAAACACTTCATTCATTGCAAAATGATTTGATTGAGTAGTTAGTATTACAAACTCTATTACAGTTGATGAATCATTGTTCACCTCATCTATTAGCAAACACTTCATTCATTGCGAAATGATTTGATTGAGTAGTTAGTATTGCAAACTCTATTATAGTTGATTAATTATTGATCACCTCATCTATTAGCAAACACTTCATTCATTGCGAAATGATTTGATTGAGTAGTTAGTATTGCAAACTCTATTATAGTTGATTAATTATTGATCACCTCATCTATTAGCAAACACTTCATTCATTGCGAAATGATTTGATTGAGTAGTTAGTATTGCAAACTCTATTATAGTTGATTAATTATTGATCACCTCATCTATTAGAAAACACTTCATTCATTGCGAAATGATTTGATTGAGTAGTTAGTGTTGCAAACTCTATTACAGTTGATGAATCATTGTTCACCGCCTCTATTAAGAAACATTTCATTAATTGCGAAATGATTTGATTGAGTGGTTAGTATTACAAACTCTACTACAGTTGATGAATCATTGTTCAGGCATCTATTAGGAAACACTTCATTCATTCCGAAATGACTTCATTGAGTAGTGTTAGTGTTGCAATTATTACTACTGTACTTATTATATCTCCATAAATAATTATCTGAACGAATGCTCTCGATGGCAAAGGGGTATTTATTTAAGTAGCTTCTTTAATAAGGATACTTGTAGTTTTGAAAGTTAAGCAATTAAAATATTTGACATTATAAATGTAATATGCTTCATAAAGGAAATTTGAAAAATTTAAATGTGGAAATATCTTTGTTAGTTCAGATAAATAGAATTCAGATCAATTGAAATATGGGACTAGCAGCTTAAGTGGTAGTAAAGAGAATTTATTAGACAGTGAATAATCTAAATAACCTATAAACCCCGAAAATATACAGCCAAGCCAAAATGTTGGTAATGCTTAGTAAAAAGAGTAGTTTTTCTGAACAAATATATAGTTAAATTAATGCGTAAATTTGGCACACCTGACAATGAACTCAGTTGTATAATCTGTGACAAGAAGAAAGTCGCTGACCTTGGCCTACAGGCGTTCGGTATAACCACGTCTAGTATGACAGTCGTCTGATATATCTGCAACGGTATGATCTAACATTCTGCCCTGCTCACAGTGCAACAACAGAAATGTTCCCACTTTGGCACAGCTGACAATGAACTCAGTTGTATAATCCGTGACAAGAAGAAAGTCGCTGACCTTGGCCTACAGGCGTTCGGTATAACCGCGTCAAGTATAATAGTCGTCTGATATAACTGCAACGATATGATCTACCATTCTGCCCTGCTCACAGTGCAACAACAGAAATGTTCCCACTTTGGCACAGCTGACAATGAACTCAGTTGTATAATCTGTGACAAGAAGAAAGTCGCTGACCTTGGCCTACAGGCGTTCGGTATAACCGCGTCAAGTATAATAGTCGTCTGATATAACTGCAACGATATGATCTACCATTCTGCCCTGCTCACAGTGCAACAACAGAAATGTTCCCACTTTGGCACAGCTGACAATGAACTTAGTTGTATAATCTGTGACAAGAAGAAAGTCGCTGACCTTGGCCTACAGGCGTTCGGTATAACCGCGTCAAGTATAATAGTCGTCTGATATAACTGCAACGATATGATCTACCATTCTGCCCTGCTCACAGTGCAACAACAGAAATGTTCCCACTTTGGCACAGCTGACAATGAACTCAGTTGTATAATCTGTGACAAGAAGAAAGTCGCTGACCTTGGCCTACAGACGTTCGGTATAACCACGTCTATATGACAGTCGTCTGATATAACTGCAACGATATGATCTACCATTCTGCCCTGCTCACAGTGCAACAACAGAAATGTTCCCACTTTGGCACAGCTGACAATGAACTCAGTTGTATAATCTGTGACAAGAAGAAAGTCGCTGACCTTGGCCTACAGGCGTTCGGTATAACCACGTCTATATGACAGTCGTCTGATATAACTGCAAACGATATGATCTAACCATTCTGCTGCCCTGCTCACAGTGCAACAACAGAAATGTTCCCACTTTGGCACAGCTGACAATGAACTCAGTTGTATAATCTGTGACAAGAAGAAAGTCGCTGACCTTGGCCTACAGACGTTCGGTATAACCACGTTGTAGTATGACAGTCGTCTGATATAACTGCAACGATATGATCTACCATTCTGCCCTGCTCACAGTGCAACAACAGAAATGTTCCCACTTTGGCACAGCTGACAATGAACTTAGTTGTATAATCTGTGACAAGAAGAAAGTCGCTGACCTTGGCCTACAGGCGTTCGGTATAACGACGTGTAGTATGACAGTCGTCTGATATAACTGCAACGATATGATCTACCATTCTGCCCTGCTCACAGTGCAACAACAGAAATGTTCCCACTTTGGCACAGCTGACAATGAACTTAGTTGTATAATCTGTGACAAGAAGAAAGTCGCTGACCTTGGCCTACAGGCGTTCGGTATAACGACGTGTAGTATGACAGTCGTCTGATATAACTGCAACGATATGATCTACCATTCTGCCCTGCTCACAGTGCAACAACAGAAATGTTCCCACTTTGGCACAGCTGACAATGAACTCAGTTGTATAATCTGTGACAAGAAGAAAGTCGCTGACCTTGGCCTACAGGCGTTCGGTATAACCACGTCTAGTATGACAGTCGTCTGATATAACTGTAATAATATTATCTACCCTTCTGGCCTTCTAATCCTTTTAAGTGTATTAAGTATTATTAATTAAGGCAAACAACAGTGGCGACCAGTGTTGTATCAAAAATTTTGGTTTGAGAGGCCAAATCAATAATTTTATACCAGTACAACCTAGTACACAAATACGTGGGGGGGGGGTATATCGATATCTTTTTAATAATATGAGTATATACGTGTATTCAGAAAATACTAAAAGTATTTAATAAGAACTGTTAATTGGGTTTGATTAAATTATAAATTGTTTTTTCTACAACCATACACCTTTTATCACCTACCTAGCAACGAGTATAAAGTATGTCAATGTATATCATATGACAATACCTTGAACTAACATTATTTACTTTGAATCTCACACAATGTTCTCTATCACAATAGTCAATTCAGGTGTTTTAAAACATTCCTAAATTTAGTGCATACACACAAAAGAATACTCAAAGAATACACAAAACTAAGAAGTCCATAAATAACACCAAATTAAAATTGACGGATAATTGTATTATAAACGTTGTTTATGACATTATTAATACAATCATGATAAGGAAATGGTGCTTGAAACCGATTATTAAAATTTACTATTTTAATTTATGACCAGTTTGGAATTGCTGCCAGAAGTAGGTAGTGCCTACCTCAAGATCTTACAGTTGAATGGAAGGAACCAATGAATATATATTAATTAACAATTAATTAATATAAGAGAATTGTAAATATATAATTTAATATAATACTCTATGAAAGTAATTATTACAATTAATCCCACTTTCGAATAGATCACCGATTAGATTCTAAGATACAGTTTTTAAGTGGCGACCAAACCTCATGGATTCTGAACTTAACCTACAAGATCCGTCTCCAATGTCAAATTTAATCCTTTCACCATCAAACATTCTTGGGTAGTTTTTAAAACTCCGAATTATTGAGCTGCTGATTCATTATATTATTTATCCTAGTCCTACTCAAAAACATAATACTTTCAAAATGTCCATTCAATTGTTACACAAAAAATGTACTAAAACTGTACCAAACTAACCCAGACTAATCACTACTCGATAGGAACGTTCAGTTATTGCTCGTCCTTTGTCTGCAGAGAAGCAGTCCTTGCTGAGCCTGACCTTGAGGTGAAGTAGGCATTGCTGAAGCAGGTCAAAGTGTTCAACTCCATTTGGTCGCGCTATAATTAGTTCTTCGGCTACTACTTCCGGCCGTGTATTTGCAGACTCCACGCTGGATGTATGCTTCCAGTGTTTCTGCATCTTTGTCGTTACAGGATGTTGCTCCATTTGTAGGCAATCTGGATATTTCTGAAGTTACAAGTAGATCTGTTCTCTCATTTCATGTAACTTATTTAAACAGGAATGTTTTATACCTAAATTATAAGATCTAAACTTTCTCTGCTAATTCTAGTAACAGAATATTGATCATATATAGGAAGTTAGAATATTTTATAAAGGCTAATAAACAGGAAGTTTAGACATAAAAAATTTGTACTTTTTATATGGCATTTTTTTATATGTACTTCAAGGCTGTAGCTACCGCTACATGGCATTAGCTTGTAGTTTTAATGTTATACTTTGTTACATTTTTATTAATGATAACTGTAATTTTTTACCCTTAGCCTACAAAAAAGGTTCAGATAAGTTTAATACTTCAAGGTCATTAACTCTTAATTTGGTATTCTTCCAATGAAGTAAAGGCAGTGCATTCAATAGATTAAAGAACATCTCTTATCTAGTAAGAAATTATGAATTTAGAATGTTATGACAAAAAATGTAAATCTTTTATGTATTGTATAGCCCGGTAAGAATATTTGGCAGTGATAATTCTTCAAAACAAATTTGTAATACGACCGAGCTTATTTATAATATTTATTTATTTATTGAACCTACAATAAAAACGTTTTAAATATTTTAAATTGTTTACTAACAAGTAAAGATGTTGAGAGTTACATTTACGAATATTTGAACAGCTGTGAAGTACTCTGAGATGTCAGATTTCCTTACCGAGAAATTATTTCATGTTTATGTCACTCGCTGGAATGTTTCCAGAACACTTCTGACAAATAATGTCAAGTTTTTTATTACATTCTTTTAATGGTTCACTTTGAAATTGAACACCCACTATAACTAGAATCGTGAATTTTACATGCTTTATTACGAATAGTTATTTATAGTGATTTAAAATTATGTATTATTGACTTGGATATTACCCACAAGCCCAAACTATAACGTTTTGAGTGGAATTGATTATAATCATCTTGATTGTAACTTAGCAAACGAAATACCCGATTCTTTTCTTGAAGCTATTACTACATTAAAGTAAAACTTCTACATTATAATAATACATTGATTGTGTAGATACTGAAGTCTTTTCATAAGAAAAAGTACCAACAAACTGTAAGTGTTCAGATTATATTCTACAAACATAGGAAAGGTGTCTATATGTGGGATCGCGAAGAAAAGTCCTTCAAATGGAACAATCGCTTTACGGTTGGGTTATCTTTGTGAAATAAAATATTATTTAGAGCCTGTTAAGGTAGGCCTACCCTTTTTTAAGGCATAAAATATATATTTGACTTTACAGTTCCACAAGGAATTTTAAGTCTATAAAGTAATGACTGGGTTATCTTAAAAATCAGGCACAGAAAATGGCTGAATAGAAATTGATGAATGTATTACAGTTTGTATATAAAATATGACGGGCGAAATATATCGTTATGTATGAAACTGAAATCTCCTAAACAAAATTAAATTTCAAAACACTTAATTACAGTTATATAACCTATATAAGTGCAGTTTCTTATTACATCCTGACTGCAAAAAGCGATAGTTGGTCTTCTACACTTCGTTAGAAAAATGTCAGTAGTGTTAATTCAATTAAACAAATATTTCCATTAAGCCGTAATACATAGAATTTATGTATGTATATATATATATATATACAAAATGTAAACATGTTATTAGTTATCTTCAGGCGTCGTACGAAACTGACCGAAATTCCTATTTTAAATACATAACATTAATTTTTCTATTTTCGCAGTCTAAAAGGAAGCTATCTTAGACGTCCGGTTCTTTTTAATACAAAAACCAACCAAAAGCGAAGTAGAATTTCTTAAAGGGTCTTTAAATGTTAATGATGGCAATAAAGATTTATAAAAGGTATATTTCACCTCAAGTTAGTACCTGCTTCTCCTGGATAAACCTTTTCCAGTATGTATTTAACGTCACTGTTATTTTACCGATTTAAAATGTGTTCCCAGTTGTTTTAAGTAATTAATATTGTTTTTGGGTTTAAGGGTGGTGGAATAAATGTTTATCAATTAGTTAAAATTAATACAGATATTTTTATACTTTCTAATGGTTAATGTACGTGATTTAAATATTTCACCGTTATCAAAATATTCAGATAGCTATGGATAGGTGTCGACGAATTTACTTGAGGACCTGAAAATAATCGCCCACACTCAACTAAGAGTTACCAAATTCCCACATACTCTCCACATGTTGTGAGATGAGAAACGATATATCGACCTGGCCCACTATGTTGTCTTATCGTCACCCACATCAACAGGCGTCTCATTGTACTTGAGCCTCAAAAAGTTTACGTCGTATATCTTGGTACTGAAGTGTTCTGAGTACAATCTTCCGTTGCAGCTGTATGAATTATTCATGACTGCCAGAGCTGCAGGAGCTCAGTCTGCTGTTAATCCCAAGTACAGAAGTCAGAGGGAGGATGTGAGGGAGCCAAGTGCAGAAGTCAGAGGGAGGATGTGAGGGAGCCAAGTGCAGAAGGCAGAGGGAGAATGTGAGGGAGCCAAGTGCAGAAGTAAGAGGGAGGATGTGAGGGAGCCAAGTGCAGAAGTCAGAGGGAGGATGTGAGGGAGCCAAGTGCAGAAGTCAGAGGGAGGATGTGAGGGAGCCAAGTGCAGAAGTCAGAGGGAGGATGTGAGGGAGCCAAGTGCAGAAGTAAGAGGGAGGATGTGAGGGAGCCAAGTGCAGAAGTCAGAGGGAGGATGTGAGGGAGCCAAGTGCAGAAGTAAGAGGGAGGATGTGAGGGAGCCAAGTGCAGAAGTCAGAGGGAGGATGTGAGGGAGCCAAGTGCAGAAGTAAGAGGGAGGATGTGAGGGAGCCAAGTACAGGAAGTCAGAGGGAGGATGTGAGGGAGCCAAGTGCAGAAGTCAGAGGGAGGATGTGAGGGAGCCAAGTGCAGAAGTCAGAGGGAGGATGTGAGGGAGCCCCCCCCCCCCCCACCCCCCCCCCCCCCCACCCCCCCCCCCCCCCACCCCCCCCCCCCCCCACCCCCCCCCCCCCCCACCCCCCCCCCCCCCCACCCCCCATATATGGTAATGGAAGCTCATTTGTCAAATAATGCTATTTGAAATCACACTGTTTATAAATAATAAAAGTAGATTCCTTTTTAAAAGACAAGGTTTGCCAAACAGGTTTGCAAATCCTTGTTAAGGTTGGAGTGTTTCTGTTCAGTTAGAGTTGGAACCCCAACATTGAATCCCAGTTGAGTATTCAAACTTGAGTTTATTATTGTACACTAGTTTAGACTTTAAAAACTTGCTTAAAAACTATTGCACCGGGAGGAGAAAAAAAAAAATCGAAAACCGCTTCCTGGAACATCGAAATCGCACAACAAACATCTGCCTAATTCACTAGTGGTTTGTTAGGGAGAGTCCTATAACAGTAGAGGTGTAGGCGAGACGTCACCTATAACAGTAGTTGGTGAGGCCACAGGGTTCGACTATGGGCTGAATGTTTCGAGGGCAAGTCTTCTCAGATAATCGGAAACACTCACTATGCGATCGAGACAGCGTAAAATCATTGAACGCTGATCAGAGGTTTCCAGACATGTCACTCCTTCAGATAAGCTTGTTTTTCGAATGATGTTCTTCACGAAGGGAAACACACCCTGCACAGTTTCCCTGCCGACTTTCAAAGATCAGCTGGGACCAGCTTCGAGGGCTGTTACTAGGCAGGTGGGGCACACGCGTTCCTCAAAATCTGGGAGGTACGCACCATTGAGGATACGCAGAACGATGGCTTAATGAGAGAAATGAGGTCACTGGAGATTTTCAGGGTCGATACGGAGACCAAAGAGAGGTGGGTGAGCGAGAATATTGCTAAGTGAATTTGCAACTCTTGCCAATATTCCTCTCCGACCACGGCGGGCTGTTTGGTACTGGAAATACACCGTAGGAGGATACAGTTGTGACGGTCCTTGGACATTGCAAAACTAAACGTTCTTGGGTTCATTCATCTTCTTCTTGAGATGTATCTGCCTTGATGTGGAGAGCCATCTTCTGTCAACAGATATTACACCGAATCTGCGTGTAATACAAATTCGACTGTACAAGTGTGCTGTCTGAAGCTTGATCAATTAATGAAAAATATAACTATAAAATTATATCCTTTGTAAAAATTCAACCTGTTTTTTTTTTTTTTATAACTGAGTGCTGTTTCCTGTTGTTTAATTCAAATTCTATTGCGTGTTTGTTCTGATATGGCCGTTTTTTCTATCCCGATGTTTTGTACGCGTAACGTGTTCATTAACGAAATATCATAGGAGTAGTGATTGGTTAGTTGTGTCGTTCCTCTCTGATGCATTTGTTTTGTAAATTAATCATGTCTGTAGGTTTACATATTTTGTTCAAATTTCCTCCCTAAAACATTGTACATAGGGATGTTTGAACAGATCCAATTGCGCAGTAACTTACCCCTCTCGTATCCACAAGAAAGGTCAGATGAATATGTCCTAACTGGAATTGTAACAATCCAGTTTTTAATGTTTCGATGAGTACAAGGGTACAGTAAAAAAACCAATGTAACACAAGACGTCATTATATTGTTTATCTGCTTATTTATCCTTAATTTTATTTATGTGCAACTTGCACGGATCTAAATACCTAGCTTTTTTGTGAAATGTGGGTAGTTTTATCAATAGCAAGCGAATTTACTAAGGAAAAACAATTTTTGTTAGACAACAACGTGTAGTAAATAACATAGGAAAAGAAAGAGGAAATTTACAAACATAAAAGCTTCGTTAGAAGTAAGTTACGTTAACAGCAGACATCTCGGAGCCTTAGTGTTGTTCTCTCAGAGATTAAGACCAAGATGGCTGCCAGAAAATCTTAAAATTTCATGCAGTTACGATTTGTGATATCAGAGCTAGAGAAAGGACTTTGTCACTAATTACGAGTTTACACGTTTTCCAACCTCATAAGGAAGACAAAATGTAAAGCTTTTAAGAAAAACATCAAAAACATTTAGTGATAGAACAAAGATTAGAAAGTTAGAACAATTAGAACAAAGATAATGTCTTATATTGTGAAAACTAGGTAAAATAATTTACCTGAGAATTGCTGAAGATACCATTGCTGAATTACAACCAGTGACCGCAGTCAAGGTCAAGAGCAAACTTGCCTCGCGAATGTTAACGAACAAGGAAGCGATCCTCCAGCCAGAGTTGTGAAATAATAGTTGTGGTTTCGTTTAATGGAGAACTTCTCTCTTGGAATATTGCTAGTCCGTTAAAAACAAATTACAATAACGCAGTGAATCTTTTTAACAGGAATTCACAACAGGAGTAGTGCTTTCCATTTTCGTAGGGTTATGAATTGTCTTAAATATAGTTAGTCGGATAAAATGAAACCTGTCAAAGATAAGTTTCGATTACCAACAATTAACTAAAGGAGTTTATCAAATACTGCAATCTAGTATACACTTCTGACATTGGATTCAATTCTTAATTAGAAATCATAAATGTATTTACCTTTAGAGCCATCGCCATGTTCATTATGACCCGATGTATAATATTACTATCGATAAACACTTATAAAGTAGTACCCAAGCAGTAGGCACAGTTCTAGGAGCAGGATAAGCAATATATGGGTAGCAACAAGTAATAGCAGGGAAAAATACAACTTAAAAATTAACGCTCTGGTATATGATTTGTTTATTTTAACCTAGTTTGTAATTATGCGTTAGGTTAGTTATTTACCTGAAAAAGAGACCAGAGTGCAGATCACGAAACGTGGTGTTACTGATTGTATCAGTGAACGATGGCAACTGTACGGAAAAAATCCTGTTTCCTTCACAATAGTTAAGGTCCTCCAAATAAGACAACCCCATAACGCTACATCTTTAAAACTGCAAGAGGTTTTGAACATTACTCTCATGTGGAAAACTCAAGGTCCTTTCAATAGGTCTCCGATGAAGATTCTAAGACCCAATATGACCCAACGTTTAGCATGAGAGAAGTCCAACATAAAGAGGCTAACAATTCAATGAGAAGTCACCAGTACTTTATTCCCCAGTACTGACCACTTTTTACAGTAGTGAGTCATTCTGCTTGAAGCGTTCTAACCCCACCCCTTCCTTACCTGTGCTTCTAATCTAGCTCTGTACTTGGGTTAATAAAAGGTTATGGTTACTTCACTTCGCTGCTTTTTATAGTTTACAGCACCCATATTTAGTTCTATTTAAGTCGACAGTTGATTTAAATGTTATTGTTAGCTCTTAAACTGAATAACCTTTAGAAGATTTAAAGTGAATTTATTTTTAAGTTTGCCCTCTTTAATGTTCATGTAAACGTTTTTAGGTTCTATGTGAGTGAAAATAGAAAATCCATTATGTTGTATAAATTAATATCACAAAGCAATATTGGAGGTCAACTTTATCATCTCATTAACTAATACTTATGTGGGTATAAATTTTTAACATACCTAGGTAAATTGTATGGATAATCAGATGTATAATAATTATATACCACACGGAAGAATCGTGCACCATGCGGATGATACGACTCTTTGTTTTAATGAAACAACAAAATCAGTTTTAGAACAAAACACCTTTGTTGCAGTAAACAGTTGCGTGCAACATTTTCATAACCTCAATCTAAAAAACAAATTCTTCAAAATCCAATGTTCTAAATTTTTCTTTGGGAATTTACCTCGATCAAGGGTTTGACACGGAATGTTCATATCTAGTTCTAATTACGATTGCTCCAAATTAGCCTCAGGCGTTTATGTGTTGAGGTCTATAGCTAAGTACTGCCCTATTCAGGTGATGATGACGGCTTATTATGGCTTGATCTATCCACATCTAACCTACGGACTAGTGTTGTGGGGTGCATGTGCAAGTAACCAATTTTTGAGAGCACACAAACTTCAAAAACAAGCGATACGCATCATCGCAAAACTACAATTATAGGGTCGTGCAGGCCAGTTTTAAAAATATTGCAACTGTTGACTCTGCCAAGTTTCTACATTTTAGAAACAACGTCATATTGTATGTTTAAAATACACCTTGACCAACGGACGGGATGTTCACTCGTACGAGACAAGAGGCAGAGAAAACTACCGAACCAGGAGACACAGGACGGTAGTTCATGAACGTTTGCCTTCACAGGCAGGAGTTCATCTCATCAACAGCTTGCCAAATGAAATTAAAAATTCGCCTACGCATAAAGCATTAAAAACTCGTTTGAAAACGCTGTCTAGTGTGTAGAAAGAGTTTTATAGCGTGAACGAGTTTATGGCGTATAACTGGGAGACCGCACAACCCACTCGAACTTACTCTCGAATTGAAGTGAGGAAAAATTGGCAATGAATGGAGCAGAGTGAGTGTCAGAATGTATGTATAAATGTGGCATATGTGTCAAAATTATTAGATACTTGACGTTTAATATACAAATGTACCTTTTGTCTCTGCAATAAACACTTGAATATTGACTGTATGTTAAATGAGAGAATTTTAGAGAGTGGCGAAGAGCTTTCGTCATCAGATAATTCCTCAAAAAGTACTCCTAAAGGGATATACATCATTATATAGATACGTAAAGGATTTCGCGATCACAATCTCTAAAACAAAATCTCAAAATCTCGATTAGACTTTTGACTCTTAACAAAGTTAAGAAAGTTCCACTGATAACGCAGTCGCGATAGCAGTCAGCACCAAAATAGTGCGATGGCGGCTGCTGCTTCTGATTCCCCCCCCCTCTCCCCGCGCGGAGTGCTGTTGCCAGTTTGGCGTGTAGGAAAAGTTACTGATCCGACACGACATCTGTTGCGATAAACAAACGTCGTCAGAGTTGATATCGTAAACAAATACACGTATGTTTGATTTCATTCATCTGTTTTGCAGACAACATCTGAATCGAACTGTCAGCTTGTGACATAGCAAGAGCAGTGCATAGTAACTGTCATCGAACTATTTTAGTGTGGGTTACACTATATCAATGCAATAGTATATCAGTGGAAGCCTGGGTGTGTCCGCGGTGTTGCCAGCTGTACCGGTAGAATAACTAGTGATCGGACAATCGAGTGATCGTCACTGCTCACATTGACTTATAATCTGTCTTCACAATTAATTAGCGATTACAATTAGCACGTGTTTACATAGAAAGGGAGCAAAAATAATAAAAAAATAAAAACAAGCAGAACAATCGAACGCCGGAGAATAATTCGGATGTAAACAACCGGAACGAAGTGAGAATCGCCGCATCGGCTCATACTGACAGTCAATGACAATGCCGCTGGGTGAGGGGGGAAGTGGGGTGCGGTAACTGCCCTTACAGCCAGGGTTGCAATATGTCTCGTACTATAGTAGTACTTATATAAAATATTCTATATTGTTGAAAATAATTATTCTAGATTTTTGTATGGTGATTTTAGTATTTAAAACCGATTACAGTATTACGACGAGGTGTGTTGTGAGAGTGTTTAATCAAAACATATAACTAGTATGGTTAACTCAAGATGTATTAAAGCGGTTATTCTCTCTGTGCAATGTACAAGGCAAAGAGAGCAAACTAACGGACTGGGGGTGGAAACGTACACAACAAAATGTTATTTTAATTGTTTTGGTGTAAGAGATTATTATTTAAATAATTAAATTTTCCGTGTTTTATCCTGTTTTCGGTTTTTCATGCTAGTTTATAAATGTAAAGAAATTATAGTCACATTAACAGAACAATGTGGAATTCTTAAAATTCATACGTTCGACAAAGCAATAAATAAGCAGGACTCTAGGAATTTAAGCAAATTATTTAATATTTCTAATAATGTTAAAAACAATAACACTGTGTTTTTTCATTGCCCCGTTATATTTCGAACAAAAGGCATTGCCGTTAGTTCAATAAATAAAAAAATGTCAGTTGCTTTTTAATGCGGTGATGCAATTAATTTTTTGTTAGAAAATATTACTTTTTATTTTAAATTCACGACCCTTTAAAACAATTTCCCTGAAAATAGTTAAAATAATGATTGTGTTGCTTCTTGACGAATTACAAACATTAAAATAAAGGGGACATTTTGACAATTGTATAATGAGGCCCAAGTAAAAACAGCCGAAGATAAAAATGTGAAGTGTTACATGTACATAAGTTATAGCTTATCGATTATTTTTTAACGAAATTTGATTTTTTTATAAATAAAACATATTATTGCACCCATTCATCCTTATCTTAAACGGGTTTTCTTTGAATGGTAAGATATCCAAAAGTTCTGCCTTATATTCCTAATACTCCTGTTGAAATAATAATTTTTTTTAATTTTTCAGGTTTTTAATACTGGCATCGGAAAGGACTGTGACCAAAATACTCTTTTACAAGTATTAAATCTTATTCCGACCGAACAGGCCAGTGTAACCATACGAGTATGGATACAGATGTAAGTTGAGTCCTCACACAGATTGTTTATTTGCCTCTTTACTATCTGGGCTGGTACGAGTTAACTAGCTAGTATATAAATTGTTTAATAAAATCTAGATATTCAACAGAGCAATAAGCTTTATCCTACGATGTTACGACACAAAAATGTCCTTTATAATTAATTTAAAACGCATTTATACTAATTTATATTTTATTTATACCGTGTGAGAATCCACGTTACAACAGCCTGTCTCGGGTAGAGATGGAGGGGGTGTGAGCAGGGGTTGGGCGGGGATGTCCTCCATCACCATCAGCCCAGCCATCAACCATCATGCAACGTTAATATCTCGTTGGGAAACGCTGGTTTATTTAAACTCGTATCTCACTGACAGCTGCACGAAACTCGACTTCAGTAATTGGGCTCTTTCACGTCGTACTTTACCAACCCGATCTACTCTCTCTGTACAACTAACAGCTTTTGGTACGGAAAATTAATTATTTTTGTTTCATAAAGTAAAACATGTGTCGAAGTACTCTTAGCAGCGATGCTGTAATATTTAATACAACAGGTCAGTAACCAGCTGTATGGATTCTGAAGTTTTACTTCTATTGTTATGAGTGTATTTGAAACAATATTACGATTTAAAAGTCTTCAGTAATATCTGAGATAGTCATTATAATGATAAACTGCGTCCCTCTATTATTTGGATTCCTCGATTCCCAAACATGGAAAATAGATAAAACTATGTGCAGCACCTAGAGCACTGACTTTCAGCTTTATCCATACACAAAAGTTATTTTAATGAGTAAATTGAAAATTATAATATTGTATTCAATGCATATAATTTCTTCTAAAATGTCACAATAAATATTCAATAGGAAGTTTTACAAACTGCATAAACTTGTTATAACTGTGGAGATTGAACTAAAACTACCAAAACGTCAGTGTAAGTACGAAGCCATAAACTACCAAGAGCTCATCAGCCTAACACAACTAACAACAATAAATCACAGTTAAGTATTATATTAACTGCATTAACTTGTTACAACTGTGGAGATTGAACTACAACTACAGAAACGTCAGTGTAAGTACGAAGCCATAAACTATCAAGAGCTCATCAGCCTAACACAACTGACAACAATAATCACAGTTAAGTATTATATTAACTGCATTAACTTGTTACAACTGTGGAGATTGAACTAAAACTACCAAAACGTCAGTGTAAGTACGAAGCCATAAACTATCAAGAGCTCATCAGCCTAACACAACTGACAACAATAATCACAGTTAAGTATTATATTAACTGCATTAACTTGTTACAACTGTGGAGATTGAACTAAAACTACCAAAACGTCAGTGTAAGTACGAAGCCATAAAACTATCAAGAGCTCATCAGCCTAACACAACTGACAACAATAATCACAGTTAAGTATTATATTAACTGCATTAACTTGTTACAACTGTGGAGATTGAACTAAAACTACCAAAACGTCAGTGTAAGTACGAAGCCATAAACTACCAAGAGCTCATCAAGCCTAACACAACTGACAACAATAATCACAGTTAAGTATTATATTAACTGCATTAACTTGTTACAACTGTGGAGATTGAACTAAAACTACCAAAACGTCAGTGTAAGTACGAAGCCATAAACTATCAAGAGCTCATCAGCCTAACGACAACTGACAACAATAATCACAGTTAAGTATTATATTAACTGCATTAACTTGTTACAACTGTGGAGATTGAACTAAAACTACCAAAACGTCAGTGTAAGTACGAAGCCATAAACTACCAAGAGCTCATCAGCCTAACACAACTGACAACAATAATCACAGTTAAGTATTATATTAACTGCATTAACTTGTTACAACTGTGGAGATTGAACTAAAACTACCAAAACGTCAGTGTAAGTACGAAGCCATAAACTATCAAGAGCTCATCAGCCTAACACAACTGACAACAATAATCACAGTTAAGTATTATATTAACTGCATTAACTTGTTACAACTGTGGAGATTGAACTAAAACTACCAGAAACGTCAGTGTAAGTACGAAGCCATAAACTACCAAGAGCTCATCAGCCTAACACAACTGACAACAATAATCACAGTTAAGTATTATATTAACTGCATTAACTTGTTACAACTGTGGAGATTGAACTAAAACTACCAAAACGTCAGTGTAAGTACGAAGCCATAAACTACCAAGAGCTCATCAGCCTAACACAACTGACAACAATAATCACAGTTAAGTATTATATTAACTGCATTAACTTGTTACAACTGTGGAGATTGAACTAAAACTACCAAAAACGTCCAGTGTAAGTACGAAGCCATAAACTATCAAGAGCTCATCAGCCTAACACAACTGACAACAATAATCACAGTTAAGTATTATATTAACTGCATTAACTTGTTACAACTGTGGAGATTGAACTAAAACTACCAAAACGTCAGTGTAAGTACGAAGCCATAAACTATCAAGAGCTCATCAGCCTAACACAACTGACAACAATAATCACAGTTTAAGTATTATATTAACTGCATTAACTTGTTACAACTGTGGAGATTGAACTAAAACTACCAAAACGTCAGTGTAAGTACGAAGCCATAAACTACCAAGAGCTCATCAGCCTAACACAACTGACAACAATAATCACAGTTAAGTATTATATTAACTGCATTAACTTGTTACAACTGTGGAGATTGAACTAAAACTACAAAACGTCAGTGTAAGTACGAAGCCATAAACTATCAAGAGCTCATCAGCCTAACACAACTGACAACAATAATCACAGTTAAGTATTATATTTAACTGCATTAACTTGTTACAACTGTGGAGATTGAACTAAAACTAACCAAAACGTCAGTGTAAGTACGAAACCATAAACTATCAAGAGCTCATCAGCCTAACACAACTGACAAACAATAATCACACTGCATTAATTGTTAACTGTGGAGATTGATCTAAAACTACCAAAACGTCAGTGTAAGTACGAAGCCATAAACTACCAAGAGCTCATCAGCCTAACACAAACTAACACATTAATCAGTTTAGTATTATATTAACTGCATACACTTGTTACAACTGTGGAGATTGAACTAAAACTACCAAAACGTCAGTGTAAGTACGAAGCCATAAACTATCAAGAGCTCATCAGCCTAACACAACTGACAACAATAAATCACAGTTTAAGTATTATATTAACTGCATATAACTTGTTACAACTGTGGAGATTGAACTAAAACTACCAGAAACGTCAGTGTAAGTACGAAGCCATAAACTATCAAGAGCTCATCACAGCCTAACACAACTGACAACAATAATCACAGTTTAAGTATTATATTAACTGCATAACTTGTTACAACTGTGGAGATTGAACTAAAACTAACCAAAACGTCAGTGTAAGTACGAAGGCCATAAACTATCAAGAGCTCAATCAACCTAAACACAAACTAACAACAATAATCACAGATTTAAGTATTATATTAACTGCATTAACTTGTTTACAACTGTGGAGATTGAACTAAAACTACCAAACGTCAGTGTAAGTACGAAGCCATAAACTATCAAGAAGCTCATCAGCCTAACACAACTAACAACAATAATCACAGTTTAGTATTATATTAACTGCATACACTTGTTACAACTGTGGAGATTGATCTAAAACTACCAAAACGTCAGATGTAAGCTACGTAAAAAACCATAAACTATCAAGAGCTCATCAGCCTAACACAACTAAACAACAATAATCACAGTTTAGTAAGAATTACATTTAACTGCATACACTTGTTTACCATGGAGATTGATCTAAAACTACCAAAACGTCCAGTGGTAAGATACGAAGCCATAAACTACCAAAACTCAGTGTAAGTATTTTTATAACGGCATTAACTATGTTACACCACTGTGGAGCTTGAATAAACTACAGAGTAAGTACGAAGCCATAAACTATCCAAGAGCTCATCAGCCTAACACAACTAACAACAATAATCACAGTTAAGTATTATATTAACTGCATTAACATTGTTACAACTGTGGAGATTGAACTAAAACTACCAAAACGTCAGTGTAAGTACGAAGCCATAAACTACCAAGAGCTCATCAGCCTAACACACAAACTAACAACAATAATCACAGTTTAGTATTATATTAACTGCATTAAACTTGTTTACAACTGTGGAGATTGAACTAAAACTACCAAAACGTCAGTGTAAGTACGAAGCCATAAAACTACCAAGAGCTCATCAGCCTAACACAACTGACAACAATAATCACAGTTAAGTATTATATTAACTGCATTAACTTGTTACAACTGTGGAGATTGAACTAAAACTACCAAAACGTCAGTGTAAGTACGAAACCATAAACTATCAAGAGCTCATCAGCCTAACACAACTAACAACAATAATCACAGTTAATTATTACGCGTTTTTTCAATGATCGGCCTTTTCCGCCATATGAAAACGTTCAGTCTGTGACACCTCAGGTTTTATATTGCTAGTTTCTTGTTATATTCGCAGTGCAGAACAGTCTTGTTCAGTTAAAATGTTAAAACGTAAATCTTCCGTTACAGCTCCCTTAATTCCATTTTAAACCCGACGAAACCCGAACTTAATGGGAGGAAGTTCGGTTAATAATATTGAATTACAATTTACGGAATTACCATTTAAATCGGTTTGTGGCGCAGTCAGCTGCTTAAAAATAACAACCAACAGCTCTGTTGTTGTTGTTGTTTACTACACGGAGACACCAACTTAATGGGACAAAGGCTATTAAAATGGAAAATCGTTTCTAATCTCCCGCCAAAAACATAGAAGGTCAGTGCAGTCAAGAGATGATCTTATTATAATGGTTTTTTAAAATCAAAAGGCAATTTTACTGCCAACAATTAGTTCCATGTAACATACAATATGTACCTCCAGCGAGAAGATATTTATTTTTGTGTGTATTTTTTGTTTTTTTAGTATTAACACATTGGTTCTTATTACATGCAAAGCTATAATTCAGAACCACTCATTAGTTTGTAATATTACTCGCATTTTACGTTTTAACCCTTTGACTGCAAGTTAAAATTCAAATATTTTTACCCTCAGGTACAGAATTAATTTTTATTTTAAAATTACTGCGTGGGTGTAAAAAAATGGAATAAGCTCAATTAAATAAATTAAACGACGATGTTAAAATTGTATTTTACTATCTATATACTTCTAAGTATCTTAATTTTACCCCTTAGCATACAATTATTAGATTCATACCAGCATCTACCACATAAAAATTATTATTATGTGAATGATTCTGGTTTGGCCCTTGTGGCCCCCTACCAAAATATGAAAAGATTGTGCAGGCAACAGGCCAAGAGTCACATTAACTTTTTTACATTTCATTTCAATCGCCACAATTTACTACAAAATGTTTTCTCATCAAGGTGTGTTTACCTCATCACTTACTTAATTTTTATTTTCATTGAGTATGTTCTCCACCAAGTTATTTAAAAATCTCACTCAGACAAAGGAACGACGTCCATTTTACCGTGCCACGTCACTTCAGACGGAAAAAATAAAAATAGTAATCAAAAGGAACACAACCAACAAATTGAAAAATCGGTAAAAATTACCTACTATCAATTTCGAGGACCACCCAAACGAGCTCCAAAATCGAACATGTTACAACCATCGATGTAATAATATAGACAAATGAGCAAAAAATAATCGGTCTATCGGGAATACATTCTTCGAGACACACCCAAACAGCTCCAAAATCGTACATGTTATGTCAACCATCGATTTGTTAATAATATAAACAAATGCAAAAAAATAATCGTTATCGGGAATACTCTTTCGAGACACATACCACCCAAACAGTGCTCCAAAATCGAACATGTTTACAAACCATCGATGGTAATAATATAAGACAAATGCAAAAAAATAATCGTTATCGGGAATACTTTTCGAGGACACTCCCAAACAGCTCCAAAATCGAACATGTTACAACCATCGATGTAATAATATAGACAAATGCAAAAATACTCGTTTTCGGAAATACATTTCGAGACACCCAAACAGCTCCAAAAATCGAACATGTTTACAAAACCATCGATGTAATTAATATAGACAAATGCAAAAATAATCGTTATCGGGAATACATTTTTTGAGACACCCAAACAGCTCCAAAATCGATCATGTTAACATCCATCGATGTAAATAATGATATACAAATTCAAAATAATCGTTATCGTGAATATCTTTACGAGACTACCCAAACTGCTCCAAATCGTACAGTTTACAACCATCGATGTAATAATATAGACAATGCAAAATAATCGTTATCGGGAATACATTCGAGACAGACCCATACACTCCAAAATCGTACATGTTACAACCATGATGTAATAATATAGACAAATGCAAAAATAATCGTTAACGGGAATAATTTTCGAGACACCCAAACAGCTCCAATAATCGAACATGTTTACAACCATCGATGTAATAATATAGACAAATGCAAAAATAATCGTTTATCGGGAATACATTGTCGAGACACCCAAACAGCTCCAAAATCGAACAGGTTACAACCGATCCGATGTAATAATCTAGTCAAATGCAAAAATAATAGTTTATCGGGAAATACATTTCGAAGACAATACCCAAACAGCTCCAAAATAGTACATCGTTACAACCATCGATGTAATAATTTAGACAAATGCAAAAATAATCGTTTTATCGTGAATACATTGTCGAGAACACCCAAACAGCTCCAAAATCGAACACTAAGTGAGACTACAACCTTCGATGTAATAATATAGACAAATGCAAAAATAATCGGTATCAGGAATACATTTTCGAGACCACCAAAAACAGCTCCAAAATCGTAACATGTTATACAACCATTCGGATGTAATAATATAGACAAATGCAAAAATAATCGTTATCGGGAATACATTTCGCCCCCCCCCCCCCCACCCCCCCCCCCCCCCACCCCCCCCCCCCCCCACCCCCCCCCCCCCCCACCCCCCCCCCCCCCCACCCCCCCCCCCCCCCACCCCCATAATATAAGAAAAATTTAAAAAATGCACTCACTCTTCTAACGTCCAACGAGATTAAATAGACTGAAATGTTTATATCAGTTTACAAATGTTATTGCTAGTAGTAATTCGGAATTATTTACATTAAATACTTAATTGAAACTAAATTATTATACACTGAATTGAAAAGAAATGGGACATTGTAATGTTTATAATTATTAATTATTTAAGTCATACAATATTTTTCAGGTTGTAATAATTAACAGTTTGTTAATTATGCTTCAGTTGTGTTTTAATACTCCATGTATGCTTTTCACGCCTCTCGTAATGGTCAATAAAAGACCTATATGAAGAGCGGAGTGAGAGGGTCTGGGATTTGTGCAGTGGGTCATATCTGTTTTTGATATTGGTTAACGAAGGCGTCCTTATTGAAATATACGTAGAAGTTGGCAGACGTGAAAATCTACTGGCATTCCTCTAATACCGCGCAACTCCATTATTCCTGTTAAAACCACAAATTGATGTAATTACATTTTACATATGGTGAATATATTATTGCGCTTTTATTTGTAATCCAGTGTACGTACAATAAGATAACTAAACATCAACCCACCGATACTTGTGTGGCGATATATATTATTATTTAGTTTTATACTGAACAATAAAGGTTGCTAGAAAACTGTTTACAAACATTTTGGTCCAAAACAATACTAAAAGTGAAATAAGAAGCTGTATATATAGTCCCTGACTAAAACGTTTCTGTTACGTTGCTTACTCAAAACGTAACAGAAACGTTGCGTTCTCTCGTCAAAGTTTGTTTGGGATAAATGAAAGTTAATGTGCACTTCTATGAGCACATTTGCAATAAGAACGCAGTTTGTGAACTCGACAGGAACAGAACCGGAGCGGAAGAAATAATTAGCGTCCCGGGAGACGGTGTAATTAAATGGCTGGATTAATTAACTGGATAAACAACACGTTACATTTACAACTATGATGCAGAGCTGCGTCACTGAACTGTTAAATATAAACTCGTCCCTGCGTCTTTCCTGACAGTTCAGCAATCAGAACTGTACAACTGTTGTGTAGGGTTGTAGAAACAACACGTTACATCTACAACTATGATGCAGAGCTGCGTCACTGAACTGTTAAATATAAACTCGTCCCTGCGTCTTTCCTGACAGTTCAGCAATCAGAACTGTACAACTGTTGTGTAGGGTTGTAGAAACAACACGTTACATCTACAACTATGATGCAGAGCTGCGTCACTGAACTGTTAAATATAAACTCGTCCCTGCGTCTTTCCTGACAGTTCAGCAATCAGAACTGTACAACTGTTGTGTAGGGTTGTAGAAACAACACGTTACATTTACAACTATGATGCAGAGCTACGTCACTGAACTGTTAAATATAAACTCGTCCCTGCGTCTTTCCTGACAGTTCAGCAATCAGAACTGTACAACTGTTGTGTAGGGTTGTAGAAACAACACGTTACATCTACAACTATGATGCAGAGCTGCGTCACTGAACTGTTAAATATAAACTCGTCCCTGCGTCTTTCCTGACAGTTCAGCAATCAGAACTGTACAACTGTTGTGTAGGGTTGTAGAAACAACACGTTACATCTACAACTATGATGCAGAGCTGCGTCACTGAACTGTTAAATATAAACTCGTCCCTGCGTCTTTCCTGACAGTTCAGCAATCAGAACTGTACAACTGTTGTGTAGGGTTGTAGAAACAACACGTTACATCTACAACTATGATGCAGAGCTGCGTCACTGAACTGTTAAATATAAACTCGTCCCTGCGTCTTTCCTGACAGTGCAGCAATCAGAACTGTACAACTGTTGTGTAGGGTTGTAGAAACAACACGTTACATCTACAACTATGATGCAGAGCTGCGTCACTGAACTGTTAAATATAAACTCGTCCCTGCGTCTTTCCTGACAGTTCAGCAATCAGAACTGTACAACTGTTGTGTAGGGTTGTAGAAACAACACGTTACATTTACAACTATGATGCAGAGCTGCGTCACTGAACTGTTAAATATAAACTCGTCCCTGCGTCTTTCCTGACAGTTCAGCAATCAGAACTGTACAACTGTTGTGTAGGGTTGTAGAAACAACACGTTACATCTACAACTATGATGCAGAGCTGCGTCACTGAACTGTTAAATATAAACTCGTCCCTGCGTCTTTCCTGACAGTTCAGCAATCAGAACTGTACAACTGTTGTGTAGGGTTGTAGAAACAACACGTTACATCTACAACTATGATGCAGAGCTGCGTCACTGAACTGTTAAATATAAACTCGTCCCTGCGTCTTTCCTGACAGTTCAGCAATCAGAACTGTACAACTGTTGTGTAGGGTTGTAGAAACAACACGTTACATCTACAACTATGATGCAGAGCTGCGTCACTGAACTGTTAAATATAAACTCGTCCCTGCGTCTTTCCTGACAGTTCAGCAATCAGAACTGTACAACTGTTGTGTAGGGTTGTAGAAACAACACGTTACATCTACAACTATGATGCAGAGCTGCGTCACTGAACTGTTAAATATAAACTCGTCCCTGCGTCTTTCCTGACAGTTCAGCAATCAGAACTGTACAACTGTTGAGTGGGGTTGTAGAAACAACACGTTACATCTACAACTATGATGCAGAGCTGCGTCACTGAACTGTTAAATATAAACTCGTCCCTGCGTCTTTCCTGACAGTTCAGCAATCAGAACTGTACAACTGTTGTGTAGGGTTGTAGAAACAACACGTTACATCTACAACTATGATGCAGAGCTGCGTCACTGAACTGTTAAATATAAACTCGTCCCTGCGTCTTTCCTGACAGTTCAGCAATCAGAACTGTACAACTGTTGTGTAGGGTTGTAGAAACAACACGTTACATCTACAACTATGATGCAGAGCTGCGTCACTGAACTGTTAAATATAAACTCGTCCCTGCGTCTTTCCTGACAGTGCAGCAATCAGAACTGTACAACTGTTGTGTAGGGTTGTAGAAACAACACGTTACATCTACAACTATGATGCAGAGCTGCGTCACTGAACTGTTAAATATAAACTCGTCCCTGCGTCTTTCCTGACAGTTCAGCAATCAGAACTGTACAACTGTTGTGTAGGGTTGTAGAAACAACACGTTACATCTACAACTATGATGCAGAGCTGCGTCACTGAACTGTTAAATATATAAACTCGTCCCTGCGTCTTTCCTGACAGTGCAGCAATCAGAACTGTACAACTGTTGTGTAGGGTTGTAGAAACAACACGTTACATCTACAACTATGATGCAGAGCTGCGTCACTGAACTGTTAAATATAAACTCGTCCCTGCGTCTTTCCTGACGGTGCAGCAATCAGAACTGTACAACTGTTGAGTGGGGTTGTAGAAACAACACGTTACATCTACAACTATGATGCAGAGCTGCGTTACTGAAACTGTTAAATATAAAACTCGTCCCTGCGTCTTTCCTGACAGTTCAGCAATCAGAACTGTACAACTGTTGTGTAGGGTTGTAGAAACAACACGTTTACATCTACAACTATGATGCAGAGCTGCGTCACTGAACTGTTAAATATAAACTCGTCCCTGCGTCTTTCCTGACAGTTCAGCAATCAGAACTGTACAACTGTTGTGTAGGGTTGTAGAAACAACACGTTACATCTACAACTATGATGCAGAGCTGCGTCACTGAACTGTTAAATATAAACTCGTCCCTGCGTCTTTCCTGACAGTTCAGCAATCAGAACTGTACAACTGTTGTGTAGGGTTGTAGAAACAAAACTGCCAACTATAACATAACATTTAATGTTAACGAATATTCTACCCAAATAATCTACGATGGAAGACTGCCACTCGAGATATAAACAAATAACGTATAACCGATATACCAATATTGGACTAGAAGCTTAAGTATACTAAATCAAGTCCATGTACGTTGTATAAGCACACAAATGCTTATCTCGAAATCGATAAAAGTATTTCCCTCAAGAAAGAAATAGGTCGTCAGCCTCACTAGTTTTGGTGAAGGCGAAATGGGAGAGTATTAAAGGGGTTAATAAATCTTAAACGGCATTTTTCTCTAATGACATAGTTATATTACCGTTCCATTATTAACAGACTGATTTGGTTGAATATGGCGATTTTCATTGTTTTAATCTAGTGTCTGGCAGTTATATTAGTCTTATTTATGTCTCTAGTAGTTATATTATTATTATTTATGAGTGTGGCAGTTATATTAGTATTGTTATTTACGTGTGTAGAAGTTTTATTATTATTATCCATTTTGTGTCTAGCATTCGGTTCCTAGTGCGCCAACATAAGAAAAATATGACGTGAGAAAAAATATGATTTCACAATTTTAACCCTTTTAGATCTATCCTATTTCGACCTCCACCAAAATTTGTCTTACTGACGATTGTTACCTTACTTAGGGGAAATTCCTTTGAAATAAAAAGTCAGGCTGTCTGCTTATACAATGAAAATTCGTTTCGGCTCTTGGATTCTTATAATTCATCTTCTCAGAAGCCAATTCGCGATATCTTGGATTGTGATGAAGTTTGACCGAAGTTCAGCTATAGTATGTATTCCTGTGCCGTTTATGTTCTGTTAAATCTCTGTAATAACATCACTCTGATGACATTGGTTATAAGTAGTAGAAGTACTACACAGGACATTTACAGTTATTCCGCTTATCATTCACAGGATTTTACTTTATATCCTTAAACAAGTCTACATATTCCAGTGGTATTGAAATGCATAAAACATAAAGCACTAAAACCAATTAAATTGAATGTTAAAAGTTTAAAATTTTTCGTATGCTAATGTGGATTTATGTATTAGCTATTCCTAAAGTGCTATCAATGATAGTAGGTTCTACGTAATGTGACTGCAAATCTTTTTTTGTTGTTGATCCACGAACTATAAACATAAGTAGACGCCATATACAACACAGCTTTGACGTTTAAAAATCTGGAGAGAGCGTATTTTTAGCCGATAAGTGCCAAATATTGCGGGGAAAGTGTGTTACGCCGGCCACATGTTTACATAACACGCTCTGTAAGTGTTCAATGTAACACATGAGCAGAGTGTTGCAGTTTACAGGATATCCGGTTGAGCAAACCTTGAGTAATACTGTATATCTATGGTCAAGAGTATGTCCATTGAAGAATTCAATATTCTGGACATGTGAACAGACGATGTTTCAACAGCCGGCAGGTAAACTTTGTTTCAAACAATTTTTATTTTTGAGCATCACGTGGTTTTATTTGAACACAAATATATGTATAATAATTAAAAACCCCGTATTGCACGTGAGTTATTTTACGTAATTCCAGCCGCTACAGGAGGATGTAGTTACGAGCACGTACACGAGTCTCCGGTGTGAAGCTCGATGTATACAAGATGTTGTCAGTGATTACTGACAATTAACACTACCGAGACACGTGTATGTTTCCCAACGTATTCACGCTAAATTGTAGGTGGGAATACCGGGTAATATTTGTCTACCACACGACGTGCCGTCAGTGTGCACTACACACCACACACTGCACTAACAAAACAACACTACCGAGACACGTGTATGTTTCCCAACGTATTCACGCTAAATTGTAGGTGGGAATACCAGGTAATATTTGTCTACCACACGACGTGCCGTCAGTGTGCACTACACACCACACACTGCACTAACAAACAACACTACTGAGACACGTGTATGTTTCCCAACGTATTCACGCTAAATTGTAGGTGGGAATACCAGTAATATTTGTCTACCACAGGACGTGCCGTCAGTGTGCACTACACACCACACACTGCACTAACAAACAACACTACTGAGGACACGTGATGACGACACGTAGGTATGTTGTCTGTGCCGCCAGTGTTCCACAACGATTCACGCTAAATTGTAGGTGGGAATACCAGGTAATATTTGTCTACACACACGTGCCGCCAGTCAGTGTGCACTACACACCACACACTGCACTAACAAACAACACTACTGAGACACGTGTATGTTTCCCAACGTATTCACGCTAAATTGTAGGTGGGAATACCAGGTAATATTTGTCTACCACACGTGCCGCCAGTGTGCACTACACACCACACACTGCACTAACAAACAACACACCGAGACACGTGTATGTTTCCCAAACGTATTCACGCTAAAATTGTAGGTGGGAATTACCGTGTTAAATATTTTGTCTACCACACGTCCAGTTAGGTGTACTACACACCACACACTGTACTCAACAAACAACACTTACCGAGACAACTGTATGTTCCCAACGTATTCACGCTAAAATTGTAAGGCTGGGAATACCGGGTTAAGGAATATTTGTCTTCCCACACTTCAGTGTGCACTACACTCACACTCACACCCTGCACCTAACAAACACCACTCTACCGAGACACGTTGTATGTTTCCCCAACGTATTTCACGCACGCTAAATTGTAGGTGGGAAGTGGGATTACTGGGTAATATTTGTCTACACAACACGTCAGTGGGTACTACACACCACACACTGCACTAACTAACAACAACTACCAAGAGACACGTGTATGTATTCCCAAACGTAATTCACGCTAAAATTGGGTAGGGTGGGAATACCCGGGTAATATTATGTCTACCACACGTCCATGTGGTACTACACAACCACAACACTGAAGGCACTAACAAACAACAACTACGACGACACGTGTATGTTTTACCTAACGTATTCACGCGCTAAATTGTAGGTGGGAAATACCGGGGTTAAAATCTATGTTGTCTACCACACGTCCAGTGTGTATCTACCAACACCACAAGCACTGCACTAACAAACAACACTACCGAGTGAACACGTGTATGGTTTCCCATACGTATTCAACGCTAGAATTGTAGGTGGGAATACCGGGTAATATATTCTACCACACGTCAGTGTGCACTACACAACACCACACACTGCACATAACAAACAACCCTACCGAGAACACGTGTATGTTTCCCAAACGTATTTCACGCTAAATTGGTAGGTGGGGAATACCGGGTAATATTTGTCTACCACAACGTCCATTTTGTGTGCACTACACACCACACACTGCACTAACAAACAACACTACCGAGACACGTGTATGTTGTCCCAACGTATCACGCTAAAAATGTAAGGTGGGAATATATGAGTAATATTTTTTGTCTACCACAAACGTGCCGTCAGTGTATCACTACACACCACACACTGCACTAACAAACATCACTACCGAGACTCGTGTATGTTTCCCAACGTATTCAACGCTAAATTGTAGGTGGGA
This sequence comes from Homalodisca vitripennis, assembly GCF_021130785.1. Taxonomy (NCBI): domain Eukaryota; kingdom Metazoa; phylum Arthropoda; class Insecta; order Hemiptera; family Cicadellidae; genus Homalodisca; species Homalodisca vitripennis. Next base: position 201,344,237 of record NC_060210.1, read on the forward strand.
ATACCGGGTAATATTTGTCTACCACACGTGCCGTCAGTGTGCCACTACAACACCACACACTGCACTAACAAAACAACACTACCCGAGACCAACGTGGTTAAATGTTTCCCAACGTATTCACCGCTACAATTGTAAGGTGGGAATACTGGGTAATATTTTGTTTCTACCACACGTGCCCGTCACGTGTGCATCTAACACACCACACACTGCACTAACAAACAACACTACCTGAGAAACGTGGTAAGTTTCCCAAACGTATTCACGCTAAATTGTAGGTGGGAAATAGCTGGGTAATATTTGTCTACCACAGCTCGGACTTTCCGTCAGTGTGCATCTACACACCACACACTGCTCTAACAAACAACACAACCGAGACAACGTGTTATTGTTTCCCAACGTATTCACGCCTAAATTGTTGGTCGGGAACACCGGGTAATATTTTGTCTACCACCAACGACGTTTCCCGTCAGTGTGCACTACAACACCACAACACTGCTGCTAACAAATCAACACTACCCGAGACAACGTGTATGTTTTCCCCAACGTAATTTCCACGCTAAATTGGTTAGGAGGAATACCGGGTAATATATGTCTAACCACACGACGTTGCCGTCAGTGTTGCACTACACACCACACACATGCAACTAACAGAACAACACTACCCGAGATTACGTGTATGTTTCCCAAAACGATAATTCACGCTAAATTGTATGTGGGAAATAAACCGTGAAATAATTTGTCTACCACACGACGTGCCCGTCAGTGTGTACTACACACCACCACACCCTTGCGATCTAACAAACCAACACGTACTGAGACACGAGTATGTTTATTCCCAACGTATTCCACGCGCTAAAATTGTAGGTGGGAATACCAGGTCAATAATTTTTGTCTACCACACGTGCCGTCTCAGTGTGCACTACACACCACACAACTCCGCACTAACAAACAACACTACCGAGACACGTGGTATTTTTCCCAACGTATTCACTTCTAAACTTGTAGGTTGGGAATACTGGGTAAAAATTTGTCTACCACACGTTGACGTCAGTGTGCAACTACACACGACCACCACACTGCACTAAACAAACACATACTACCGAGACACGTGTATGTTTCCCAACGTATTTCACGCTTAAATTGTAGGTGGGAATACCGGGTAATATTTGTCTACCACACAGACGTGCCGTCCAGTGTGCACTACTCAAACCACCACCCCTGCACTAACAAACGAACACTAACCGAAGACACGTGAATGGTTTCCCAACGTATTCACGCTTAAATTGTTTGGTGGGAATAACCCGGGTCTAATATTTTGTCTACCACTCCGTCAGTGTTGTAACCTACACCCCACACACTGCTACTAACAAAACAACACTACCGAGACACTTGTATGTTTCCCCAACCGTAATTCACGCGTAAATTATGTGAAGGTGGGAATACCGAGGTAATATTTGTCTACCACACGTGCCGCCAGTGTGCACATACGACAGCCCACATCCACTGCACTAACAAACAACACTACCGAGACACTCTGTATGTTTCCCAAATCGTATTTCACGCTAAATTGTAGGTGGGAATACCGGGGTAATATTTGGTCTACCACACCTCAGTGTGTACTCACCACACCACACACCCTGCACTAACAAACAACACTACCCGAGACACGTGTATGTTTCCCAACGTATTCACGGCTAAATTGTAGGTGGGGAATACCCGGGTTAATATTTGACTACCACACGTCAGTGTGTACTTACACACCACAGCACTGCACTAACTAAACAACACTACCGAGGACACGTGTGTATGTTTCCCAACGTATTTCACGCCTAAATTGTAGGTGGGAATACCGGGTAATATTTGGTCTACCACACGTCAGTGATGTAACTACTACACCACACACTGCACTAACCAAACAAAACCAACTACCGAGACTACGTGTATGTTTTCCCAACGTAATTCACGCTAAATTGTAGGTGGGTTAATACCGGGGTAATATTTGTTCTACCCACACGTCAGTGTGTACTAACACACCGCACCACAACTGCACTAAACAAACAACTCACCGGAGACCTCGTGTTATTGTTTTCCCAACGTATTCACAGCTAAATTGTAAGGTGGGAATACCCGGGTATAAATTTGTCTACCACACTTCAGTGTGCACTACACACCACAACACGTGCACTACAACAAACAACACTCACCGAGACACGTGTATGTTTCCCAAACGTATTCACGCTAAAGTGTAGGTGGGAATTACCGGGTAATATTTGTCAACCACACGTCCAGTGTGCACTACACACCACACAACGTGCACTCTAACAAACAACACTACCGAGACACGTGTATGTTTTCCCCAACGTAATTCACGCTAAATTGTAGGTGGGAGATATACGGGTAATATTTGTCTTACCACACGTCAGTGTGCACTACACACACCACACATACTCGCACTAACAAACAAACACTACCGAGACCACGTGTATGTTTCGACCAACGTATTCTCGCTAAAATTGTAGGAGGGGAATACTGGGTAAATATTTTGTCTACGCAAACGTGCCGTCAGTGTGAGCACATACACACCACACAACTGCACTAACAAACAACACTACCGAGACACGTGTTATGTATCCCATTGTCGTATTCACGCTAAATTGTAGGTGGTGAAATACCGGGTTAATATTTTGGTCTTTCTGTTCCACAAGACGTTGCCGTCCCAGGGGTGCACCTACACAACCACACCCTGCACTAATCAAACAACACATAACCGAGACAACGTGTTATGTTTTCCTCAACGTATTCATCGCTAAATTTGTAGCGTGGGAATACCGGGTAATATTCTGTCCTACCACACGTACAGTTGTGTACTTAACACACCACACACTGCACTAACAAACCAAACACTACCGAGACACGGGTTAATGTTTCCCAACGTAGTTCACGCTAAATTGTAGGTGGGAATACCGGGTAATATTTGGTTACTACCAAACGTGCCGCCAGTGTGTCACTACCACCCACACACTGCACTAACAAACAACACTACCGAGACACGTGTATTGTTTCCTCAACGTAATTCACGCCTAAATTGTAGGTGGAAGGAAATACCGGGTAATATTTGTCTACCTCACGTTCAGTGTGTACCTACACACCACACACTGCACTAACAAACATCACTACCGAAGACAACGTGAATGTTTCCCAACGTGAATTCAACCGCTAAATTGTGTAGTAGGTGAGAATAACCGGGTAATATTTGTCTACCACACGTCAGTGGTGTACTATCAACACCACAACACTGCACTAATGCAAACAACACTACCCGAGACACGAGTATGTTTTCTACCAACGTCAATTCACGCCTAAATTGTAGGTGGTGGAATACCGGGTTAATATTTGTTATACCATCACTTCAGTGTGGTTACTATACACAACCACACCACTGCACTAAACAAACAACACATAAGTTGGCGGCAACAACACCGAGACACGTGTATGTTTCCCAACGTATTCACGCTAAATTGTAAGGTGGGGACATACCGGGTAATTATTTGTCTAACCCACAACGTCAGTGTGCACTACTCACACCACACACCGCACTAACAAACAACAATACCGAGGGTACACGTGTATGTTTCCCAACGTTATTCACGCTAAAATTGTAGGTGGTGAAATACCGGGTAATATTTGTCTACCACACGTCAGTGTGGCACTACACCACCACACACTTTCACTAACAAACAACATCTACCGAGACACGTGTATGTTTCCCCCCAACGAATTCCACGCTAAATTGTAGGTGGGAATTACCGGGTAACAACATTTTAAAAATTTTTTTTTGGTCTACCCACACGTCAGTGTGCACTACAACACCACACACATCGCACAAACAAACAACACTACCGAGAAGACACGTTGGTATGTTTTCCCAACGTATTCAACAGCTAAATTGTATAGGTGGGAATACTGGGTAATATTTGTCATTATCCACACGTGCCGTCTAGTGTGCACTACAACACCACACACTGCACTAACAAACAACATACCGAGACACGTGTATTGTTTCCTAACGTATTCACGCTAAATTGTATGTTGGAATACTGGGTAATATTTTGTCTACCACCACACGTGCCGACAGTGTGCATCACACACCCACACACATGACACTAACAACAACAACATACCGAGACACGTGGTAATGTTTCCGCAACGTATTACACGCTAAATTGTAGGTGGGACATAACCGTGTAAATATTTGTCAAACCACAACCGTCCCCGTCAGTTGTGCAATACACACCACACACTGCACTAACCCAAACAACACTACCGAGACAACGTGTTATGTTTTCCCAACGTATTCACGGTAAATTGTTAGGTGGGAATACTGGGTAAAATTTTTGTCTACCACACGTGCGCGTCAGTTGTGCCACAACACGACCTCATCACCTGCACTAACAAACAACACTACCGAGACACGTGTATTGTTTCCCAACGTATTTCACGCTTACAATTGTAGGTGGGAATACCGGGTAATAATTCTGTCTACCACCACGTGCCGTCAGTGTGCACTACACAACCACACACTGCACTAAACCAAACAACACTACCGAGACACTGTGTATGTCTTCCCAACGTATTCACGCTAAATTGTAGGTGGGAATACTGGGTAATATTTGTCTACCACACGTGGCCGTCTGTGTGGCATATACAACACCACACAATCTGCACTAACAAACAACACTACCGAGTACCACGTGTGTATGTTTTTCCCAACGTATTCACGCTAAATTGTAGGTGGGAATACAGGGTAATATTTTTGTACAACCACACGTGCCGTCAGTGTGCAAACTAACACCCCCACACACCTGCACTAACCAAACAACACAACCGAGACACGTGTATGTTCTCCCAACGTAATTCACGCTAAATTGTAGGTGGGAATACTGGGGTAATCATTTTGTCTACCACACGTGCCGTCAGTGTGCACTACACACCACACACTGCACCTAACAAACATACACTACTGAGACACGTGTATGTTTTCCCAACAGTAATATCACGCTAAATTGTAGGTGGGAATACCGGGTAATATTTGTCTACCACACGTGCCGCCAGTGTGTACTACACACCACACACTGCTGTTCTTCCAGTAACACTTGTGTGGATACCGCTACTCACTTTCAAGTGTGCCTCGTTACTAGAACAAAGCTTGTGTTCCCTTACTCATAGTTTCCAGGAATTTCTGTTTGATCCTATTCGTTACAGTGGTTCTCTGAGGAAAGTCTAAGATTTAATTAACGGTAATATCGTGACACAAAAACTTACAGAACTGTTAAGCCCATCTGTCAGCTTTTTAAATTTTATTGTATACAAATATTTTTATTGTATGGTTGTGCTTACGAATTCTTTGACTTTTTAGAAGCTTTCAGTAAATACAATTTCGATCGACCCAATCGAGGCCACAAACCAAATTTTGGAATACGAATGTCCCCAGATAAAAAATGTAAGTACTATAATAATAACTATATTTTGTAATTTATATATGACATTAATAACACTAGTAACAGAATAAAATACCTTAATTCAGTTAGTTCATGGCCAGGGAATTAAAATATATTTCTATTTTTACCAAAATAATATCTCTTACAAATTAATGTGAAGTATTTATGTTTTGTTCAACTTATTTTAAACTCATAACTTCGAGCACTACTATTTACTACTTCTATGACTAGTTTCCATCTACCTAACACTTATATGACTAGTTTCCATCTACCTAACACTTATATGACTAGTTTTCTTCTACCTACTACTTCTATGACTAGTTCCTTCTACTGATTATTTTTATGACTAGTTTTCTTCTACTGACCAATTCTCATTTGTGATTTTACACGAATATTTACTAGGTTATAATTCTAAAAACAAATAGAAATAAAAAAGGTACATTGTAAAATTATCCAAGTTTTCCTCTAAGGTGTAATATATTCTGTAGCATCTTTTTAAAGAAAACATACTCTAGTATCGTAAAATTTAATTTTAATTAAACTTAGAGAATGATTAATCGTTAATTTCATATTTCTCTTCTTTTAGCGATTCGTCTCTGAAGATGAGCGACAAAAAATGCCATAAACTGAATTCAATGTTATCTCACACGCGGTGTGTGTGTAGCATGTAAGCATGTATTCTGTACCCTGGAGTGCAATAACGACTCCTAGTAGCCTCGCTAGCTCTGCCATTTGTTACTTTCAGGTGTTGCTGTCCCTTAGGGAAATACCGTCTCACAACCTTTCCTCCCCCACCCGTCACGGAACACAGTCTGACCTATATTTCTTCCACTGGAATCGTGATTCACAGAATTGCTTTTGCCTTTTGTCGTAGCAGTACACATCATAGCATACATATTCAGGTAGTCTGCGCTGTATATTTATGAGTTCTTTCTTACTGCAAGAGAATCAAAGATACACTCACATACGTGCTAATGGACTCACTCAGAGTCTGGTCTCGTCAAAACTGCATTGTCCAACCAACGATCTCAGGCTGCTTGTGAAATTTAAAATACTACATTTTATGTTAAAGGTTTTTAGAAGCTCATATTGTAGTATAATTCGTGCGAAGAGCACCACAGAAACTTTCCTTTCAATATACTCGTATGTTATCAGAGGAAAGTTTTTTTTTAGGAAACCAACGATTTGTACATACATATTAAGAGCTAACATCCACACTATATGGTTTATTGCAAGGTGTATTATTATCATAATAACAATTTAACATTATACAATCAAAATGTTCAACTAAATAAACATTCAAAATAAACACTAAGAAATAATGATATAATTAATTGAAGATTCCAAAATTTAAATCAGAAAATGTGTAAAATGTGTCAGGAAGCTGTGATTGTTCATAGCCATTACATTCCTAATATGGTATAGTAAAATTAAGCATTGAAAACATTAAGATATATTAAGCTTTGAGTCTAAATACGTAATGATGACATTAATTAATTTTAACCCTAATAAGTTCCAGTCTTTTTTGTTCTAGTTTGAAGAAACGAAACTTTTTAACGAGACTAAACTCAATGTTTACTATTTAATTTAACAATTATTCTATACTTAATACCCTGTCAATTCATTGCAACTATTAAAGCCACGTAATATTATGTTCTGTCTTGGTAAAGCGATCGTATTCAACACAAACAATTCTCTCTCTCTCTAAGTTTAAATATAATTTGTGTTTTCACAATACCTTAAAAAGTCAACAAATTAAAATATTAAATTTCATTCTCTGTTTCATTATTGCATGTTGTTTCTCCTGTACTCAATTTTATTTAGGAAGTACAGTAATAACGCCGACGCTCCATCCACCCTCGAACACTAGGGCCCAGACACTGTAGTAGCGTACATGTCCACCAATGTCACCGAGGGTTTTGTAGTCTGATATCGGTTTTAATACAACACTTGTTGGCGAACAGTAGTTTGCGTCCTTTTACCGTTTATTATTTTATCGTTGCTGTTGGCGTTCCGTCATGTTTATATTAATGTTTTAATTTCTAAAATCGCATATTTAATTCACACTAATTGAGAGAGAATTCCAAAGTTGATAACAAGAAGCGGGTGCGAGCTGTACGGACAATAAAACGAACGCGCTCACTTATTATTATTGTTGTTGTGTCGTTCCGTTTAATAGGTCGTAACGTTTCACCGTGATTTATGTTTCATGAGATCAGTTCTCCGTCACGCGTGTACAAAGCAGCGTAGCCGGGGGCGTACTACCGCGGACACACTACGCTGTGTCGTGTGTTCTCGTGTTACACGGTTGACCTTGTTACGTTCAAGGTCACTCCGTGCGGTTATCACTTGACGCAATAATCGACACCACTCTTCGAGTAATTTACTTGTCCGAGCCTAACGGTTTAGATACGAGTAATAAGGTAATTCCAATGCACTAGAACCTGAACGTGTGTTTAAAGAGAGTGTATCACCTTTATCTCTGTATTAAAAGCCAAAGAGCATTGTATCGTCACTCGTGTCTGTATGTGAACACTCTACACTCTACTTTTCTTAAGTGTTGTCTGAAAATCCCTTCGAGAATTATATTGGATAAGATTTGGTTATTTTGATTCCAAGACATTGCAGTCTTTGGGAATTGGTTTCCACACATTCAAATGTTTCTGAGTCCATTAAATAGAGTATAATTTATTATAAATTTGTTAAGGTTCTGAACGCCGTAATACCTTAAGTAATTTCAAAAAGTTTAAATTGAATTCGGGTGATAAATCAGCATTTTAAAATTGTTAATAACAATTGGATGGAAATACTTCAAATTTCAATAAAACTTAGGCTTACGTAAATATTATGGACGTTTGTGTATTAAATGGTATTTTGTATCATCTTCAGGCCATTGTTTTTTTTTTTCCTTACCGGGGACTTGAAAAACTACATTAATAGAAAAAACAGACTTTATTTGAATTAAATGTGATTATAACGACCGGTTCTTGTTGTCTGCCTCCAGAAAGGAAGTGATGTCAGCGGCAAGTAGGTCTGACCCTATCTACTATTTGTTATTACGCTATACGTACATATTATAAACATAAAAAGTTAAAGTCTAAATTTACGAGCGCTCACGTGATCTGAGCTTGAATTTGGGTACTATCTCGAGGGTTGTTTTTCCTTTTTATTGTGGCCAGAGGCATTTCCGATCTGTACTTTCCCGACCTCAGATCTCGTGCCAGATCGTCCAACAAGATCCGCAATTCTAGCGGAAAAATGAAAAATATCCCTCGAGATTGTACCCAAATTCGAGCTCAGATCACGTGAGCGCGCCTTAACTTTGGTACTACTAGTAAGAAATTTGTGATAACCTAATCTGAACCTACTTATATCAAGTAATATCAAGAAGTAGATAGGGACAGCGCAACCTACTTCTCACTGACATCACTTCCTTTTGAGAGGCAGGAAACAAGAACCAATCATCATAATGACATTTAATATTCACAGTAAATAAAATAAATTCTGTTATTTCTATTAATGTATGTTTTCAGGTCTCCGGTAAAGAAAACTGTTAAAACAATAATGGCTATCCGGATAATATTAAAGCACCTATTAATATCGCATTGTGACACCTCAATACGATGTCGACTACAGAGATCGCCCCCACTGACTGTAAATGTAATTACAAATAAACTACTACAGTTCTACCAATTATTCAAACAAATTTTGTTAATTTTCAGTGGTCATTCATGTTATATCATACGTGCCCCCAGAAACCTGTGTGCTCCCACCCTCAGCCTCGACCCGCAGGCTATATTTGACAACGTCTATGGAGCCGCGGAGGACAGCTAATGTTATGTTGTATCTGGAACCACTGCAATTATTTTTACACTTTTTAGCTGAGACAAATAATTTATATTTTTTACAAAATAAGACGTGTCAGAGGAAACCACCGAGTGGCTCTTTACAACCGATAGTAAATACAATATGTCCATAGAAGATATTACAGTACACCAGTAAAATAAATATACCTTATACACTTTACTATAAATATACTTCAAAGATAACCCCGTCATTAGTAGGCTGAGAAGAGCTACACGTTGCATGTGAGTAACATAACCAACATATACAATTGCAAGGTTGTGGCGTACTACATACGAGAAGAGAAACCTCGTGTCAAACAAACAAACTGCTTATGTTCACTAACGAGTAATCTCCATGTAGAGAATGATCAAAATTGATATTTTACAATACGCATTTAACAATAAATTAGCGTATCTGTTATTTTGTATGTATCATAATGCGCAATCTCTAACGACAAAAGTACATCAAACCTTATGTTCACTAACGAGTAATCTCCATGTAGAGAATGATCAACAAAATTGATATTTTACAATACGCATTTAACAATAAATTAGCGTATCTGTTATTTTGTATGTATCATAACGCGCATCTCTAACGACAAAAGTACATCAAACCTTATGTTCACTAACGAGTAATCTCCATGTAGAGAATGATCAAAATTGATATTTTACAATACGCATTTAACAATTAGCGTATCTGTTATTTTGTATGTATCATAACGCGCAATCTCTAACGACAAAAGTACATCAAACCTTATGTTCACTAACGAGTAATCTCCATGTAGAGAATGATCAAAATTGATATTTTACAATACGCATTTAACAATTAGCGTATCTGTTATTTTGTATGTATCATAACGCGCAATCTCTAACGACAAAAGTACATCAAACCTTATGTTCACTAACGAGTAATCTCCATGTAGAGAATGATCAAAATTGATATTTTACAATACGCATTTAACAATTAGCGTATCTGTTATTTTGTATGTATCATAACGCGCAATCTCTAACGACAAAAGTACATCAAACCTTATGTTCACTAACGAGTAATCTCCATGTAGAGAATGATCAAAATTGATATTTTACAATACGCATTTAACAATAAATTAGCGTATCTGTTATTTTGTATGTATCATAACGCGCAATCTCTAACGACAAAAGTACATCAAACCTTATGTTCACTAACGAGTAATCTCCATGTAGAGAATGATCAAAATTGATATTTTACAATACGCATTTAACAATAAATTAGCGTATCTGTTATTTTGTATGTATCATAACGCGCAATCTCTAACGACAAAAGTACATCAAACCTTATGTTCACTAACGAGTAATCTCCATGTAGAGAATTATCAACATTGATATTTTACAATACGCATTTAACAATTAGCGTATCTGTTATTTTGTATGTATCATAACGCGCAATCTCTAACGACGAAAGTACATCAAACCTTATGTTCACTAACGAGTAATCTCCATGTAGAGAATTGATCAAAATTGATATTTTACAATACGCATTTAACAATTAGCGTATCTGTTATTTTGTATGTATCATAACGCGCAATCTCTAACGACAAAAGTACATCAAACCTTATGTTCACTAACGAGTAATCTCCATGTAGAGAATGATCAAAATTGATATCTTACAATACGCATTTAACAATTAGCGTATCTGTTATTTGTATGTATCATAACGCGCAATCTCTAACGACAAAAGTACATCAAACCTTATGTTCACTAACGAGTAATGATGAATGATAACGCGCAATGATCTTGAGTAATTATCAAAATTGATATTTTACAATACGCATTTAACAATTAGCGTATCTGTTATTTTGTATGTATGATAACGCGCAATCTCTAGCGACAAAAGTACATCAAACCAGCGCTGATTTCCTATAGTTTTGTTTTTTGCTGGTTTTAAACTGTGAATAACATAGGGAAAAATGAATTCACAGTAACACTTGATAGTATATTATAAGTCAGTAAACACACAAAATAGACTACACAGCACAGACTCACTGTTACAATACATCAAGCATGCACCTCAACAGGTTTAATGATATTGCTTGAATAAGACAGCACACATTTTTTTAGAAACGTTGTACATCATGTTTTTGCATAGTTGTTTCTATAGTTGCTGAATAGGTTTTAACACTTAAAAGAACAATAAACTGGGTAAACTATTGATTTCGTTCCTGCATATGAAGTGAGTTACTTCTTAGTCATTTTTAACTGGTAGCATGAAAATAAATGAGTTGCGAAAATCACCTGGATACTGATATTACAAAAATAAAAAAGTCGAAATGCTCGTATAACCGTCAAAAAGTCCTTTTTTTGTTTCATCATCAATATAATTGTCTGTAAGTTTAATGCTGGCTTACTCATAAAACAAAATAGACAGTTTAAACTTACCGGACAAGTGTCAGAGTACAAGTAAACACAAATGTAGCAGAGTACTAGACCAAACAAATAAAGAACGACAACAGGATATTTGGGGATATTTGGAAACATGATATCAGCCGCAACCAAACACTAAAACTTTACTGCAAAACCTTTAACTTGTTATTCTACTGATGTTTACTTGCACATTAGCTCTATTTACTTCTCTAGTAAACCTTTCCTAGAAGTGAATTATAATTAAGTTACAAGACCCTAACTTAAAGACAAATAAAATATAGTTATTTGAAAGTAATTATGCATTTAAATTGTAAAACTGTATAAAGTTATACTGTTCAATGTTATTGAAAATACCTATAAACACATGTTTTATTATTCTCACAGCTAGCGTTAAAGTGTTGAAGTACTTTTGTAGGTTTCCTTACAAAACCTTTAAAAAAAAGTAATGGCAGCACGTATTTAAAAACTATTATGATTTTACTTTGTTGTATAAATTTCAATATGCAACGAGTAAAAGTGTAGTAAATATATATTAAAACATTTTATAGTAAAGAGCCGTTAATTAAATTCTACTTTAAAGGAATTGAAACTTACTATCAGTACATCGGTTTAAATGTAACTTTAAATATTTGAATTCATAATGAATATCTTATGAGTCTAGATGGAGTATGTCTAGTTAAAAAAGTTTAATCGTATTCATATATTTTATGATAGGGTCTAAAGTCGTGTTGATAGACATTCGAATGTAACAGACTAAGGGAAAGTCAAATCAAATCAAATCTTTAATTGCTCGCAACAATTTCTTCACATTGTATGGCAAAGGTCATAATTATTTCTAAATTTTAAACTCTCATACCACACTACTACCACATTCAAACTTACATAATTTTTCATACATTCCAGTCTCATTCATCCTTCGCCAATCTCAACCCACTTCCAGCGCTGGAATCAGTTATCGAATTGGGCGGTCTCCCAGTTAAACGCCAGAAACTCGTCAACGCTGTAGAATGCCTTTGATACCAGAAAGCGCTTAAGACGAGCTTTCCCTTTAAAGTGGCCCTTGTTTGTGATACACTCGCGATGAGAGGACGATGGACTACTGTGGGCGGGGCTAGGTTACCGGGCGCACTTCCTGAATACTACATTGACTGATGTGTTCCACTGAGACAGCCAAGGTCGAGGTCAACGACCTCCTGCTCCAGCGGGAGTCGGTAGTCGCTGAGGAGTTGAGGCCGCTCGAACATCGTCTTGGGTTGAGCACTTTCTCTTTCGCGCAGATTGTTGGCAGAAAGTATTACAGCGAAACCTGTTGTGATAGTTGCAGGGAACAAGTTTACCGCCGCCAGACCACCTTCTCTTGACCCGGCAGGAGCCCAGCAGACCTGCATATATCTACCTGACAGAAGCTTGACAGTCATAACTCCAAGCACGATAGTTCTCCACAATACACTGCAAGCTAGCCAACAATGTGATTAGTTAACTATCAAGTTCTCCATGTCAGATTTGATTTGTAACTTAATTGATGAATGCATTCTAAGATATCCTTAATAAATGTTAAGTATATTGATAAAGTCTTTCATTTCGTTTATGAGAAAGATTACGTTGCAAATAGTATATTGCTAAAACAAATTTATTCGACCCATTTAAGTTTAATGTACAACAACCGAATCTACTGGTGTCAGTAAAATTTACTTTTCAAAGTAATGCATATACAATTTACTAAGCACCTACGTTTTATAATGCGTTATATGTCCGTCTGTGCAATAACGGTAATGTCTTAGAAATGAAATAAAAACCCTCATTTCTTACATAAACTTGCACGAAAAATAAATTTACAACCTTTAATTTGCCGTAATAAGGTAATTATATAACAATCATTTTTCTCATAAGGTATTTAATAGCTGCTAATTACAGTATTTACTTAACAGCCACAGATGAGTGAAGAGAAACAATGTGAACCGTTATCTTTACTCGTGGCCGGAGTTCAACACATATCTTGTTAATTGAAACTTTTGTTGACTTTACAACTTGTGGTTGTTGTTGTTGTTAACCTGCTGATACTGACTCTGCATCATATATACGCGGCATTGCTCTGGTATATAGCTTTATTGAAAAATACGAATAAAAGGAATTTATGTTTTATGTTGTCTAGTGACAACAATTATTACTTCTAAAGGCCAACTGCACCAAGTGATGTGGTCAGGGTTCCACCGTTTATATGATAGGAACCATTTCACACTCCAAACCTGAAAAATGTAAAATAGATAAATGAAACAAATGTTAGTAGCACATTTCATAATTTGACAATAAAAATTTCATCGCTTTCTTGATTAATCTAATTTATATAAATAAGTATTTAATGAATACAGTCAATACAAGTAAATAAATGATCTTTCATGTCTCACATGTGTAACAAATAAAAACCTCACCTACCTAGCACACATGCTCTGGATTGAAATGGAAGTTTAATAATTTATAAAAGAGACCTTAGACATTTACCAATCTTGCATATGGTTGTGATTTCACCAAAATACTCGTACATTTACATAAAACCAAACCGCTTCATCAGTGCATATTACGCTTCGTCGTATAGTCTTGGTATGTGTAGAGGTTATCCTGATCGATCACTGAAGAAATATTTTGGAATTTTTTAACACAAACTTCTCAATAGGCTACTCAATAAATCACCGTATAAAACAATACAATTATACAATTTCCCTATAACTGAAAGTGGTTGTAAATTTACTCAGTCTAAATTTGCTACATAATGGTAAACTGTTGTTGTGTTTACAAAAGCTAACCAATAATTTATAGAACAGATGCAGGAACTTGCGCACTTTGACAAGCTTCATGTTAAAATTTATCTTCATGCGACAAGCTTTGGTCTGCAGTGGTCTGAGGCAGAAGTGACAAATATCCGACAGAAGACAAAACAAAGAGATATGTCAGGATATGAGCCCGTGTTGACGGAACTGCTTGCACTCTGATCCACAATCGCAATAGTCTGAGGCAGAAGTGACAAATATCCGACAGAAGACAAAACAAAGAGATATGTCAGGATATGAGCCCGTGTTGACGGAACTGCTTGCACTCTGATCCACAATCGCAATAGTCTGAGGCAGAAGTGACAAATATCCGACAGAAGACAAAACAAAGAGATACGTCAGGATATGAGCCCGTGTTGACGGAACTGCTTGCACTCTGATCCACAATCGCAATAGTCTGAGGCAGAAGTGACAAATATCCGACAGAAGACAAAACAAAGAGATATGTCAGGATATGAGCCCGTGTTGACGGAACTGCTTGCACTCTGATCCACAATCGCAATAGTCTGAGGCAGAAGTGACAAATATCCGACAGAAGACAAAACAAAGAGATACGTCAGGATATGAGCCC
This sequence comes from Homalodisca vitripennis, assembly GCF_021130785.1. NCBI lineage: Eukaryota > Metazoa > Arthropoda > Insecta > Hemiptera > Cicadellidae > Homalodisca > Homalodisca vitripennis. The sequence goes on from NC_060210.1 coordinate 201,359,376, forward strand.
GTGTTGACGGAACTGCTTGCACTCTGATCCACAATCGCAATAGTCTGAGGCAGAAGTGACAAATATCCGACAGAAGACAAAACAAAGAGATATGTCAGGATATGAGCCCGTGTTGACGGAACTGCTTGCACTCTGATCCACAATCGCAATAGTCTGAGGCAGAACGTGACAAATATCCGACAGAAGACAAAACAAAGAGATATGTCAGGATATGAGCCCGTGTTGACGGAACTGCTTGCACTCTGATCCACAATCGCAATAGTCTGAGGCAGAAGTGACAAATATCCGACAGAAGACAAAACAAAGAGATATGTCAGGATATGAGCCCGTGTTGACGGAACTGCTTGCACTCTGATCCACAATCGCAATAGTCTGAGGCAGAAGTGACAAATATCCGACAGAAGACAAAACAAAGAGATATGTCAGGATATGAGCCCGTGTTGACGGAACTGCTTGCACTCTGATCCACAATCGCAATAGTCTGAGGCAGAAGTGACAAATATCCGACAGAAGACAAAACAAAGAGATATGTCAGGATATGAGCCCGTGTTGACGGAACTGCTTGCACTCTGATCCACAATCGCAATAGTCTGAGGCAGACGTGACAAATATCCGACAGAAGACA